>NW_017306529.1:127094-144621 GCF_000935625.1 Nanorana parkeri
ACATATATATATTTATATATATATATAAAGCAAATCATACCTTATAACAAATTTCAGGAACACCGTAGCCAATGTTTCTTACACAGTCTAATCTTGGAGCTGAAACAGTATCTGTACTTTCCTATATTCATCTTTTGGCAGATACAAAAAAAACATCAAATTGTGTATTTCAACTGTGTATTAAGCTGTTTTTTAGGCATTCACCCTGAATTTTGCCTGGCGTTCAACTTAAAATGGTGGTTAGTATTTGATCCAACCCCAGGAAAATGTTCTGAATATGAACTCATAATTCCATGGTGACTTGTGGTGTGGTTAGAACTGTGGCCTTGCAGACTTCCTGGATGTAGGGTCACTATCTTTATGAAGTTTGTTCTTAATGTCCGTTTAGTATTCTTTCCATAGTGCCAACACATACTGGCAAGTTAACTGCCTCACAGCCAAAATGCTACTAGTGTCAGTATGACTGTACCAGTGTGAGCAGTTTTATGTATCCTATAAAGCTTTGCAGAACATGTTGTGCTGGGTAAATTAATGTAATAAATAACATCTAGAGGCATGGAGTTAATGACAGGCTATTGATGAACACTTTGATTCTGGTCAATAACCCTTTCCTCTGTTGGCAGTTCACAACAGAACTTAGAATAATTGTACAGACTTTTCGAAACCACAGTTATAGGATGACAGTAGCTGAAATATTACGATCTTACTTTTATATACATTGCTTCCATGGCGGGGAGTGCAATTTTTCTGTAATAACTGCTGTAAATGCAAAGGAAATCCATTTGCATTTTATGTGCCTATAACTTTGTACGTATCTCCCTTCCAGCATATCTTCTTGACATTTTCCCCCAATAACTGTGTAGCTGCGTGCAGTTATATCCGTTCCACAACGTAGATTTACTGAACACTCTGGTAGGCAGGCGGTCATAAACCAATTTAAAGTTTTGCATCTCTTGCTCGGAGGAATTGTGGTTATTTTGCATTGGCAATAAAGACAGATAGGCAGGAATGAAGAAACTCTATCAGTCTTTAGTGCGGCTGTATGTATAAGATAAGAGGCGTAAGTATGTGGCACCAAATTGTCAATGAAAATTGCCATTGCCTTTAGGCTTGACCAGCATGAGTAAATCATTACCTGAACTGCATGTAGATAATGTTTCTAGCCTTTGATTTAAATGCATTTTATATTTTTAAAACATGTATTTATTGGGTTCCTTCTGTTTGGAATTTTCGTTTTTTGAGATATTTTTTTACTGTCTATGCTTCTGAAATCAGTTCCATACTAAACGGATTGGACAACCAGGGCCTCCTTGATGCCCTAGGCCAAATGTCTTGTACTGCTCCCTCCTATCCAAGTCATGGCCATATTTAGACCTTGGGAGGCTTTTCATAAACAGGACACTTTAGGTTTGGCGGGGCAACTTTATAAACAGGAATTAAAATACAAGTCAAATCACAAAATTTACATATCAAATTCTGTGCTTTGCACATTTGCATTTCATTAGAACTGACACGTTGTACATACAAAGAAAGGTTACATGCCTTACATATCTGAAACTAATACATGGATACATGTAAATACATGGCAGCAAAACTTCATGTAGATTTTTAGGTAAGGCAAATTACAAAGAACATATCTATGCTGCTACATACTCTTTATCAGTAATAACAATGGCTGACTCAACAATTTACACAACAAAATTAAACTCTGAACCTATCAATGCAAAAGTTTAAAGTTTATCTAAGTGCAGAAAGTTTTACCAACTTACAGCATTACAGAAGATTATATGCATCATACTACAATATTTACAAAAAAAAATATTTATTTCGACATATCTGAAAAGCCCTAATGAACTCCTTGAACTGCATCATCTTTAGAACACTGTTCTTTACACCCAGTAGACAGAGAGTACTTAATCTTTGCCACCGAGGTTCCTTGCATCCAGTTCTAACCCTTCACACCTATCCGAAAGTGATTTCAGAAACTTTGCCAAAGAATAAATTGAGTTCACCACTTTTTTTATAGGTCAACTTCAACTCCTTCCATATCTGTCAGACTTCTGCCACATGCCCAAGTTCAACAGCATGACAGAGCCCTGTGGCTAGAGCAGTGCTGAAAGTGTGCATTCCTCAGCTGGCTCCAACTCCGGTGTGGTGGCTTCTGGCCGCACCATAACCAGAGACATGCCAACCTGGGAATATCAGAGAGTAGAATAGGGGAGAGGGATTCTGATATGCCAGACACATCATAGCAGGTTACAGCAGAGGTACAAGAGCCATCAGGATGGTGGGGGTATACAGATTGTGGCTAGAGATGATGGGGGGAGACTGGGAGAGATGGAATAGACACAGCTGGACAGGGTGATGGGTTGCAGCTGTGAGAATGTGGATACTGGCAGGAGGGAAGGTGAGCTATTATTACTGTCAGTAATTCCAATGCGGGGGTTACCATTACTGCCAATGACACCAATGCTGGGGCTTATTTTACCTCCACACTACAAGCCTTACACTGTGAAGCTGCTTCAACTTTATTGATCATGCCTCCAAGTGTTCAGTGGATGGCATACTACATACACTGCATTTTTCTTCTTGATACCTTTAGGACATTTCTGTTTACTATGCATGCATATCTTGGTGCCTCATATTTGAAATCTGTTTATTTTGTTATACTCTGAATGTCTGTCTCTTGTTCCAAAAGTCTGTAAGCAATTGTTTGAGAGTATGTTAAAATTAAGTGTATGATTATGTGGGTGTGCCTACAAATATGGGCATGATTTTGTGGCATGGTCAGTAGGGTGTCCCAGGCTTTTATTTTTGAAAATCTGGTAATAATTACCAGAGGATTAATAATCAAATAAATAATTAATTAAATACCAGAGGAATGTGACCCCTGAATTCTTTTATGTCAGGTCTCAAAATGTCAAGTCCTGAGCTACTAGCCAGGCCTTAAAAATTACTCGCCACCAGTTGCCCCACCTAACCCCTACCCAGCCCCGGCCTTAAATCCGCCAGGTCAGTGGTGTGACGCAGAGTACAGAGATCAGTAACAATGCACAGTACAGAAGTCAGTGGTGCAATGCCGAATACAGAGGCCAGCTGTGTGTGCCGCACAGTATGGAAATCAGCAGTAGAGAGGTCAGTAATGTAACACACAGCGCAGAGGTCAGGGTGAGGCCCAGCGCAGAGGTCAGTGGGAGGCCCAGCGCAGAGGTCAGTGGGAGGCCCAGCGCAGAGCTCAGTGGGAGGCACAGCGCAGAGCTCAGTGGGAGGCACAGCGCAGAGGTCAGTGGGAGGCACAGCGCAGAGGTTAGTGGGAGGCACAGCGCATAGGTCAGTGTGACGCAGAGGTCAGTGTTGACGCACACCGCAGAAGTCAGTGTTGACGCACACCGCAGAGGTCAGCGGTGTAAGTGTAAGGAAGAGAGAAAAGGGACTTACAGTGCACTTAGCTGATGGTATTCAGGTGACCTCTTCTTTCTCCTGGTGGTGATGGTGTTGGGGGTGGGGCGGTACAGAGATCTTGACTGTAGGGAGTTAAATCTTTCTTTTTCTGTGCTGCCTACATTTCTGGCCAGTCTCACTGTCTCTGCAGTCTTCCTCCCAGTCTATGGCAGCTGAGGTGGGTGGAGGAAGCTGCAGAAGACAGCCAAAGAGAAGACAGTGGAGCTGAATGTCATTGAGGTGGCAGCCAGCTGGACCAGGATGGGACACTACAGACCACGGCAATCGTTTGCTTCTATTCTCTCTTCTCCTCCTAGGCCACTCTGTAGATGCAGCTATAGTGGAGAAGAGAGAATAGAAGCGAACGATCGTCGCGGCGGTAGTGTCCCATCCCTGGTCCCACCGGCGGTGCACCTCGATAACATTCCACTCGCCCCCACGCAATTTTCACTCACCAATTGTGAGTGGAAATTTTGAGGTCTGCTTTATGTGGAATAACATACTAGGGTAAGCAAAAAGAATTTAGCACCCCTGAATTATACTAGGTGAAGATGAACTGGTGAAAAAAAGCCATCTTCCTTGAGTTCATGGCCTGGACGATACCACATTAACATATTTCTACCAGTCATCATTTTCATTTTTTTTAATGTATTTTATTTTTGTTAAAATTAATGAAAGATTTAGTGTATTTTATTTAATTTACTTTTAAATTTGTTACATGCTTGTTATACAATGAATGTGCAGCATAAAGATTTGTGGATTTTCTCTCACATTTTGCCTTTTTAGGGAAGAATAGAATACAGCCATTACACTGGACAATTTATCATATAGCAGAATGTGCATATGTACTGAGGAAATATGTCTGCTCCTATGTAAAGATAAAATTAAAGATTTTTGAAACATTGATAACATAATTTACGTAACCTGATTCCTTCACATGCATAGAAAAAAATAAGGAGACTGCAGTTTCAATTTGAATTTCAAACATTTTGTATTTAACCGCTTGAAGACCAGGTGTTTAGATCCCCTACCTGGCCAGGCCATTTTTCAGCGTTCAGCGCTGCGGTACTTTGACTGACATTTATTCCGTCACGCAGCACTGTACTGAAATGAATTTTATACCATTTTTTGGGGACAGATAGAGCTTTCTTTTGGTGGGATTTAATCACCACTGAGGGTTTTATTTTTTACTATATTCAGGAGAAATTACTGAAAATTTTGAGAAAAAAAAGTTTTTTTTAACATTATGCAACATCCAAGAAGCTCCCGGCAGGCCGTGTACACACAGCGGCTGGCCGGGAGGTAGTTAAAGAATACAAACACACTGTAAGTTTAAAGTGACACTAAACTCGGGAGTTAAATCTTAAAAATACATTCAAGTACCTTAACTAATAACAAAAATGTATCTTATTTGTATATCATTCAGCTGTAGATCCTCAAATCATCTCTGAATTGGTGCTGACACTGTCCTTCCTTCTGGAGGGTGGCTACTTTTGTTCCCCATGATCCCTGTGTGTGTTGTAAAGTAGCCACTGCTCCAAGCTCATTCCCATGATAGACTACAATCTCAATACAATTTATTTACAATTTACAATTCTTGTACAATTCTTGTACACCGTTCCAAGCTCACAGGAGTGAGCTTGGAGCGGTGGCTAATTTACAACACACACGGGGACCATGCAGAACAAAAGTAGCCACCCTCCAGAAGGAAGAACAGTAGGCAGCAATTCAGAGATGATTTGAGGATCTACATCTGAGTGATGCACAGATAAGGTCCAGTATTGATAGTTTATCTATGAATGCATTTTTAATATTTAACTCCTGGGTTTAGTGTCTCTTTTAAAGGGATTCTCCACTTGCAACCACAAGACGAAAATACCTTCAGTTGCTGGGTAATGGCTAGTGTCAGGTGTTCCTTACAACTATCCTCATCTAGGTGTGGAAACATCATATAGAGCCATCCTACTTTTCTTGACTTCATAGAAAGGTGATTCAGCTTCTGCTTTAGAAACACATTGATTTCACTTCATACTCTTGCATTATAATCTTCTTTTAAATACACATTATGTACGTATCCTGTTTGCACACTGGGCAGTTTAAGCTGCAATTGATTTAACCAAAGACCTTGGTGCTTAAGAGAATATTTGAGTATGTAAGTTAATTTGAGACTTCATTATAACATGTTTGTAGTAGCCAGATCTATTATATTTTGTGAGGCTCCAGCTGGAGAGGCCATATTGTTCCACCAGAAAGGACAGCAGCTCTAGCCAATCCCCTGGAGACTTTATCGTATGGACATTTACTGCTACATTGCACAAATCAGCTCTTTTAATCATGTCATTATGAAGCAAACCTTAGCCCAAACCACACACATAGTAACATAGTCAGTATTTAAATAAAATGTGAAGCAATGATTATCTAACCAGAATTATTAACCTGAAAATGAAATATCAGATTTAAAAGGTGAGCGTCAGTCAATGGGCATTATTGAACAATAGAATAGACGATTCCATGACTGTAAAGTAGCAACCAGAAAAGATTGATTAGGGTAAACAAGTCTGTTGCCAAGAAACCAATTACTTACAGTCGATCTAAACACTAAATGAATTACATTTATTTAGCTTAAAGGGTTATTACACCCTCAGTGTTTTTTGCATATATCTACTGCTAGCAAGCATACGATCATAAGGGACAGAACAGTCTCCAGCACTTGGCCATCTACTAGATTGGAGAAGGGAAGAGTGGGGAGCAGGGGTTTGGCTTGCTTTGCTGTACCTGTGTATTGTGGAGACATATAGGAGGGAATTTATCCAGACAAAATCTGGAGTAGATTTGCACTGCAACCAATCAGCTTCTCTGTCTTATTTTCAACTCTTACCTGAGCAAACTGAAGAGAGATGCTGATTGGTTGCCATGGGCAACTGCTCCAGATTCTGTCGGTTTTGATAAATTCCCCCCATACAGTTTACTAGCACACACAAGGGTTGCTCCATGGGACCCTGCAAGGGAAAGGAGCCAACCTAAAACAGGATATCAGGGCCAGTGCTCAGAGGACCAACTGATTCTGCAGGAAGCTAAAACTTTTAAACATCAAGGAGCAGCAGCCAACGTAAGTGACTTAACCCTTTCGCTGCCAAGGTGTTTTTTGCATCTAAATCCACATTTTAGGCCTGAAAATTACTTAAAACCACCGAAACATTATATATATTCTGAAAGAAAAAACCCTGTAGAATTAAATAGTGGCAATTTAAAATTTTAAAATTGCATGATATTAGTGCTCTTTATCAAACCCAAAAATAAGTAAATTTTAGTGCTTAAAAAGACAATATAACACCCAATTTTTGTAAAATATAAAAGATGTGTTTACGATAAGTAAATAGATAGCAAACATGCCCAGGTTAAAAATTGTGTGCGTCCGTGAAATGGTGACAAAATATGGTAACCCAAATAGTTCATAGGCAACGCTTTAAAAGCCTGTGCAGGTCATCAGTTTAAAGCTATCCATGAATATTGGCTCTAATTATTGCTTTAACTCGGGCACATGTGGCCATACCTAACATGTGTAGTGCGATAGCCGTACGTAGGCACACCCGATGCATGTTTACATTAATACACACAAGCAAGCTTGTGGGGGGACTTAAATAATATATATATTTATGTATATATATATATATTTTTTTTTTTACATTTGTTTTATTTAATTTTAGTTTTTAAACTTTTTTTTTTTACTTTAACAGGTACTCCTTAAGGTAAAATTAGGGGTCTATTAGACCCCTAGTGTCAACTTTCCATTCCAGAGAAGTTATTCGAGTGCAGATTGCCCTCCAATAGCTTCTTCCCTGGCTTCTGTAGTCGGGGAATGACAGCTGAGGGACAGAAAGTGATGCGATCAACATCGCTTCCAATCCCATTCAGCAGGGTGGAAACTGGTGAACGGTCTCCATCCGGCCGACACCAGTGATCCCTGTTCCAGGCCCCTGGAAGCAATCTGGCAGCAGCTCAACCACCAGAATCACTTCTAGTGTAAAGCCGACAGTCGACTTTACACATGTAAACAGAGTCCTGGCGGGCTGTAGCCGCTGGGAGTCTGTTTAAAGGGGCCTGCTGCCAGCAAAAGAATGACATACATCGGTGGCAGCGAAAGGATTAATTACCATTTGAAATAGCTTAAAAACCTTTGATGTCAATTTCATATCAAGATTATAATGTTAAGCATGCTTTCGTAGTAGTAAACTGTTCTGTTGGATCACTGCTATTGGCTATAAAAAAAACGAACATTTTTATTGAGACTATCATAATAAAAGCAAATCTATTTATGCATTAGTAGCAGTTGTTTAGCATGGTTTCTGAACACATCTCTACAGTATATAGATATCCATTAGAGGGAGAATCTACTAATCTGTATATATAATACAGTGATAAAAATATGATACAGCAAGCATGAACAAGTGTAAAGTTCACATCAAAAATAACTTTCAGATACATTTTATGTTTATAAGGCAAAAGCTATACTCACTGAAAATAACTGTAATTTACATAAAATTACTATTATTTCCACTAATTACTCAGTAATTGCTAACTACTAATTATGCAGACATAATGACATGGATTTAAAAAGCAAAATCCCATTCTATATGGTCTCTGCTACTACACTGTGATCTTAATTTAAATCTAATGTGTGAAAGTAAGCCCATCAGAGAACGACGAGCCCATGTACAATTAAATATAATGTAGTTGTATGGGGGGAAGCCTGGTTGATAAAACAATACTGTCACCAATATATGCTGACTTTGATATTAAAAAGGTCATGCAGGCATGAAGACCGCACAGCTATAAGTTTTCCTAATAAGTTATTGACATCCTAAAGCCTGAAGTTGAGAAGATCTGCATGATATTTTGCAGGAGAACAGAATGTGACACATCCAAAGATCCAGATAATACAACTCCCATTGTGATTTACACTCCTGCTCTCTATGACTTGGATCACCAGCAACCTTGACATCTGTCATCTGGTAGGATAATCCCCTGTTCACCACACAATGCACTCAATAAATGTATGGAAGCAATCAACAAAAGCAGACTGGAACCCCTACAACCTGACAATATATATTTTTGTCAGGCAGAAATGACATCCACACAGCGCAGGCAATGTGGGTCTTGTTTTTCTCCTCTTTTATGTATCTTGGCAGTATTGACACTAATGAAATTAACTAAGCTGTATAAAATACAGTAGATTCAATACGCTGCTTTCACTTAATTACCACATTAGCTGAAATGCCTAGTACAGCTTGACTAAATTAAGCAGCACGCCGCGGAAACCTGAAGGCTCACAGTACATGTATGATGATGCTACAATATGGATGGAGAGCTGCCTATGGTTAATTAGACTGCTTGTGTCACTATGGGATGCAGTGTGACTATGGGGAATGTTGACAGCAACTGGAAATTCTCCAGCCAGGAGCAAACATTGCACATGCTATCTTGAGAGTACTCATGCTGTTATTGTCACATTTTATTGATCCTCTCTGACCTGGAACACTTCAACTATTGATACCCAGCAAATCTCAGGAGATGTAAAGCAAAGCCACCAGAAGAATGAAAAAAAACCCCCAGAATTCCATGGAAGATCAACTGAAATTTATAGACCGAATGTTTCATATTTTATATCTAAAACCATTTTTTCTTAATCGAATTGCTTTCTTCGTTATTCCTTCTTAACAATAAGAATAGTTGGAGCCGCCTAATGCTTAACTGGCTCAATGCTGAATTTTTCACATACAGCTTGATGTACGCAGCCATGCAGTAAAAACAGCTTTCTGTCATAATCTTAGATAAGCGATTATATAGCGGTTATTCATGCAGAAACCAGGGGGTGATATATAGAGAGGATATCATTTACACTCAGGCAGCACTAACCCTTAAAGTAGATTTCCACTTTTGCAGTCAAATTTGAGAAAACCCCTCTATATGTTTGTTATGTGTTCCCATTCACACAGCATACACAAAACGGTTGTTTATAAAATACAGTTCTTACCTTTTAGATGTGGCCTTTGTGCACATTCAAAGTTACCCTGAGCATTTTAAAAGTGAAAATAGAGGAACAAACTGAGCGACAGGCTGAGCTTTCTTCTCATTAACATGCAATGCTTCTAAGTCTTTAACCCTTTCTTAGGACACGCAGTGTTCACGTCTAGGTTACATGTGATAATGAGATCTGGCAGCACAGACAGGGTTTATTAGATTGAGAGGAGTTTTTCTTGTTTCGTATTTATTTACAATAAATGATAACGCACAGGAGAAGGCGCTCTCTTGGTTTTTGTTCACAGATGTCCCTGACTGTGAAGGAGAAGCCTCACTGTGACAAGATGTACTACTACTACTACCGTGTTTCCCCGAAAATAAGACACTGTCTTATATTTTTTTTGGCTCAAAAAAACACACTAGGTCTTATTTTCGGGGTAGGTCTTATTTTTTTTATGTACAACAATCCACACTGATTCATGTACAAAAATATGGTGATCAGGGCAATCAGAGGTGCCGTACCTTTCCAAGAGCAATTTGCTAACCAATCGATGGCCAGAATGAGTGAAGCGCACTTTCACTATCGATTCCTCACAGGCGGAGTGCATTTGGTATCACTCCGCCTGTGACAGGAGCCAGCGCTATGGAGGAAGCATCGGCTTATGCGGATCTGCTCCCTCAGGTGCCGCCTCGCTTCCCCTAGCACCGCTGATTCTCTCCTGCCTCTCCCGCGGCTCTACAAGTTCCCCCTTATGTCACCACCGGCCCCGGGAATGGTCACAACTAGGTCTTATTTTCGGGGTAGGTCTTATATTTTAGCAATTCCCAAAAATAGTACTAGGTCTTATTTTCGGGGAAACGGTATCATTATTATATATGCTGGATTCCGTGTCAAGATCCTTAGGGACTGGTGTGATCTGTGTCATTAGAAAGCATTAGAGTAAACATAACCTTACACAGCCCCCCTCCTTAAAGCCCAACTCCAGTCCAATTTATTATTTTACCACACACCTCTAACTCACCCAGATAGGCTTTTGTTTCACTTTACCATGTGAAGTCAGATATACACACTTAAGTTCCCAGTCTAGGTCCCCCATCAGGTTTCTAGGTGAGGGGACCACAAATCCAGTGGTGTGATGGTGTATGGGACAGCCCGTCTCTTTCATTTACCTCCACTGACATTGGTCCTCTTTTGGATTCTGAAAGGACCCTGGCCAATGGATATCCAATAGGAAGTGTCCACATCATTCAGGCACTGATGTGGACACTCAAAGAAGAACCCAAGCAAGAAGAAAACAGAAGAGAAAACTGGGATGTGGTGGCACATGATCATGGCTTAAAGCTTAATACACAAGGAATTTTATTCCGTGGACGGCCCTACCCCTTTTGCTGATCATTAGATTGATTTTCACTGAAGAGAGATGCTGGAAAACCATAAGTCGAACAGTGCTTGCAACCAATCAGCTGCAAGGACTGCTCGGGTATTCTGACAGTCGCCGGCACCGCTCTCAGAATACAATGTACACAGTGGGAGATTTATTGATCTGCACTGTTAGCATGGATGGAGGAATCTGACTTTTAGTTTTTTTCGTTCAGCCTGCAAGACTGAACAAAAAAAATATAACTGCACGTTCCTAGCTTACCAAGGTAAGTAAACAGAGCTTTTAGTCAGCGATCTATCTAGCGATCAGAGAGAGGGGTGTGCGGAAGGTGAAATTTATATGGAGTTGGGCTTTAACATTACATAGCGGACACTATTTTCTTTGCTATGGGAATGGCATGTAACAAATATAAAATAGGTGTTACACCAATTTGGCTGCAAGCCAAGGTGTTCCCAAACTGTGCAACAACCATGACATACATCATCATCTTTTTGCTATAGACACTATTTGTGTGTTTTTTTGTAAGAGCCCTTTACACAAGCTTTACAATCATGTTCACCTGTCAGTTTTTCAGGCGGATCTGACTGGAGGCCCATTATTAGGCTATAGGCAAACAAATCTAAAAAGACAGGCGTTAGTGTACATGTAGTTACCCCCGGATCCAGCCATGTCCAGAAAAACAAATGGATCAGAGTTCTGTTTCACCAGACCTGATTGTGCCGGGTTGGGGGTAATCTGATGTAAGCAGACACAAGTCTATTTACATAGGATTCCCCATAGACCAACATGGGTTCAATCATGTGCTTTTTTTTTCTCCATCATAAAATGGAGGAAAAAAATGGACGTACACGGATGTCACAACGATGACATCCGTTCCGAGCAGCAGGAAATCTGTTCACTGTCTGTCCTAATAAAGGGTTAATGAGGGGAAGCTTAGTCTGTCCCTTGTCTTTTTAACTGTAAAGAGAATCTCCAAAAGACTGCTGTACAAACACAAAGGTAAGCTAAATATTATTTCTAGGCATGCTGTGTGAATAGGAGCACATACAAACATAGTAGGGTTTTCTCAATTTTGACTGCAAAAGTGGAACTACACTTTAACATTGACATGAACCCAGTGAGATCATTACTGTGTATTGTGTTAAGGCTGCTCATTCATTTGATTGGATTGCCTCACACACGAAAAAGGATGCTTGTAGCATTTTTGACAGTAGGCTGGCAGACTCAGTGGCTGTACAGATCTTCCCACACATCTAAACGTTTACATCTGTACAAAGATGGATACCAGGCCTCACACACAGACAGTCTATGTCCAGGGCCATGGCTTCCTAGCTAATCGGGAAGCCAGGGGTCAAGTCATTGCATGCCGCCCGGCTTCCCGGTAGTAGGGCGGCGAGTCATTCCTTAATGGGACTTCCGGTATCTGTAAGTACCGGGAAAAAATATTGGTAATCGATACCGAAAAACCATTATCGGTGCGTGTGTACACACACACATATGTAAGCTTATAAATGGTAGTTTCCTTTCAAGCTTTATCTAATGCTACAATGTTTTGTGGAATTAATAGTTTTTCTCCGGCAGTGCTGAAACATGTCAGAATATAATAATTATCATATATCATGCTGTGTCTCTTATGTTTAATCAGGTCGCGTTTTTCTTTTCTTCTTGAATCATAGTCGAAATAATTAGTTTGTAATTAAAATGCCTGAGCTATTATCTGCATATCTGTAACATATGACACATCAGGGTTCTCTCAGGACACATTGAGACTTTAGACTACGTGCACACGACTAAGAAATGTACTGATTATATACGCATGTTTTAAAATGTTTTGGTGTAAATGATCGGTAAATTGCTTACATTTCAATGCTTTTAGGGACATAAAGATGTATGTTTAAATTTGTATTATTCTTGTTCCATTCTTCCTGATCTGTTTTCAATGTACTGCATTTTTTTTTTCCTGATTGGACTTCATTTATGCTAAATAAAATGTATATACTCGGAAGCAGATTTTTAATATTTGAACATTGAAGTCTTTAACATTGAACACAGACTGTTGTATACAATTATTCCTGATCCTGTGGTAAGCTCCAGGAAAGGTCTGTACATTTGTACACCTCCAGCAGTGTATACAGGAGGCAGCTTTACCATGTGCCCATCATTAAGGACTAGAGTTTCTCCATTTCATAATCCCTAGTGAACGATAAGATTTTTTTCTGATTTTCTTCAAATAGTCACAGGGGAAATTAGGAGTTTGCTTTTGGTAAAGCCCAACTCCAGGTTATATTTTTTGGAGAAAACAAACAAAACACTACTCACCCTCTCCTACTCCAGTGCTGCCATCTCCTCCTCTGATCCGGCTGACTGGTCTCCTCTGCATTGAACAACCCTAAGTATCATTCAGCCCACTTCTTGTGAGCCCAGGACATCATGGACACATCCCTAGGAGGGCCAGGACAATGTCCTCTGGCACCTAAGGCAAAGATGAAAAAGTGTGCCCCCCCCCCCTAGCTGAGGCAGACTGAGCATGTACATTAATGTGTGCAGTGGCCTGAAATAGTGTCCATCTGAAAGGGGGCTAATCACTGGTGATTTGTGGCAGCCCATTAATTTGAGGCCGGGGCATTTTCTTTGTCACAAAGAGGCGGGAAAGGCCCTTGCCACAACTGATTGGGAGGGGGGGTATCAGTGACAGTTCTCCACAAGCTTGGATGAACTTGGTGCTGTGCCCCCTCTCCCGCTACAGTGTACTGTGTCCAAGGATGCCTCTTCTGCCTATGGGTCAGCCTGATCCACCAGAGAAATGTGAGGGCCGCCTTTTCTGGCTTTCATCTGTAAATGCTGGCTGTCTGGGTCAACCTGCTTTATATAGTTATCTTTTTTTTAAATAAAATAAACAAACAGTAGGGAAATGCAGTGCAATAGGTAAACATTTATGGCCAGCTTTATGATCACATATGTGCCCTTTAGTCATGGTGACTGATGCTTAGCTATTCATCGCCTCTTGCTATGGAAACGGAGATAACATCTACTTATCAGCATCAAATGGGACCTTCTTCTGGTGAAGTCTAGCATTACTTAGAATTTTCACATTAGTTCAGCTGGATTTTTTTTAATAGACCGTTGTTTCATTGCAGATTGTATGAAAGGTCATTGTTGTCTCTAGGCCAAAGCTTTGCCCATTACAACAAATCAGCACTTTGGGAGTACTAGGCTGAGATGTAAAGTATTTGTTTTCCTTGTCACCGTTTTGATTTCACGGTAACTGATATTTTAGGCCATAAATATGTTCTTTATGCTATGGAAATGCTGGGAGGCTTATTTATTGAAAAATTAGCTCGATATATATATATATTTTGTGAGTACATTTTTCTTGTACCTATTCCCCTAGGTTTTCCCATTGTTGGAGTTGACTACCCAGGGTGGGAACGAAGCGTGAAACGCTTAGAAAGTGTGATTCACCCTGAAATAACCAAGTATCAATGCTATACCAAGGATCCTAGTGTGATATCCCAATACAAAGCAACCTTACTTTTTAAGAATTATTTTTTTTAATGTATGCTTTTTAATGTTGTCAATTATTTAAATCTTGTTTTTAGGTTAACAATTCACAGCTTTTTGTCACTTGCACTGTTAAAACCCCATTGGATACATTTTTACACATATAATATATATTATTTAGGAATGCACCGATACCGTTTTTTTGGTATTGACTATCTGTACCGATGCTTCCGCTGGCATGACATGCCACCCAGCTTCCTGATTGCCCGGGAAGCTGACTCCATGTTGTTTGGCCGGCTACATTGTGATTGGCCGGGAAACCGGCTTCCCAGCCAATATGCATCAAGCCGGCTTCCTGGCCAATCAGGAGGCTGGGCGGTGAGTAATGACCCTCCTCCCAGCTTCCTGATTGGCAGAGAAGACGACTCCCTGCTGATTACTGCAATTTTTTTAATCTTTTAGCAAGAGAAAGCCAAGCAACTAGCATTTGCAGATGAAGATCAGCAAAGACACCATTGTATGTAGTTTGGCCATACAGATACTGGCTTTTGCATTTTGGGATGTTGGTTAATAACCGGCTCGATGCTGATCAGCCAATCAGCATGGAGTCGGCTTCCCAGCCAATCAGGAAGCCGGGTCATTACTCATGGGTCAACCTCCTGATTGCCCGGGAAGCCGGCTGCATGTTCCCCTATGGCACTGCCGGTCAGAGGAATTTGGGGAGAGTATCGGAGCATTTGGGAGAGTACGAGCACTTGCCCAAATACTCGGCTTTGGCACTAATACCGATACTAGTATTTGTGCATCCCTAGTATTATTGTCCAGTCACAAAACTGTCTTCTGTGTGCCCTGTTCACACCATACATTGGCGGAGTTTGTAGGAAAACGCAGCTCAATGGACATATTGTGAACATGGCCTGAAAAAAAATATTATCTGACATGATTGGGCCTTGGAAAAGAACATTGTGATTGTGTTCCCTTGTCTAGTGAATCCTTCATTAGTTGTAAAAACACACATTTTATTGTTGTTTCCGTTGTGTATATTTTAATGTATTTTAGATCCATTGGGGTTGATTTACTAAAGGCTGAGGGCTTTGCTGGAGAATGAGGTGAAGCTGTGCCAATTTCCATGATTCAATCATGTGCAAGCAAAAATAATGGTTTTTATTATCCTTGAACGGAATTGGGTATTCTTTGCAAAGTGATATTTCCCCACATTTACTAAGCGAAGGCAAAATTAATTTGCAAACTAAACAGCCTATTTGCCTTTATTAAATCAACCCCAATGTCTTGTGCTGTAATTTTAATTACAAGAATACCTCAAGGAAAACGTTGACCACCTGAGAATGTACATACATGTATAACTGTGTGGTTGACACAAAGGCTGGCAGATGCTGGTGATGCTAAGAATGTACATTACACTTACCTGTACCAACTGGCTCTTAACAATGTTGTCCATTAACCAGCATCCCAAAATGCAATAGCCAGTACATACAATGGCCAAACTACATACAATGGTGCCTTTGCTGACCTTCATCTGCAAATACTAGTTGCTTGGCTTTCTCTAGTTTAAAGATTAGCAAAATTGCAGTAATCTGCATATTGGTTCGGGGTCAGTGACTCGGACTGAAATTACTGAAACCATTTGATCAGCTTATCTCAAAGGGCTAGGGTCTATGGGGGGCTATACTGACTCTCAGGTGTCTGTGCAGGTTCTACGGTGGGCTGTACGGACTCTCAGGTGGGCTGTGCAGGGTCTATGGTGGGCTGTGCAGACTCTCAGGTTGGCTCCACAGGTTCTATGGTGGGCTGTACACTCTCAGGTTAGCTCCGCAGATTCGATGGTGTGCTGTGTGGTCTCTCAGAGGGTCTGTGGTGAGCTATGTGGGGTCTATGGTAGGCTGTGCAGACGCTACGTTCTATTTGGGGCTGTGTGGGGTCTATGGTGGGCTGTGCGGGGTCTGTGTGGGGTCTTAGTAGGACTGTGCAGTCTTACCAGGGGTAATGCACGGTCAGTCTGCGGGTAAGGGTGGTGTGGATCCACAGAAGGACATATTCCGCCAGCACTGTACACAGGAAAGCTGCGGGGACCTTGCTGGGAACCCCGGCACCTGTTTACAGTGCTGGTTTCATTTTTAAAAGGGAGAGGGGCGAGAGCCACATCAATGAATGGGATGGTATTCGTCTGCATTTCTGTATCATGTATTAATTGTGTGAAGAGAGGTGGGGGGGGGGGGGGGGGGGGGGGGGTGAAAAATGTAGTTCTGCCCCGGGCGACTGTAGCTCTGGTTACGTCACTGTGTGAATGGGCCCCAGACAACAAATATACCTTTTGCTATGAAGCCGGATGATAGTATAAGAAACTGATGTATAAAAACTGGGCCAATTAATTTTACAATCAGCTTGATTTACTTACAGCAGCCGCACGCCCAATGCATTATGGGTTAAAAAAATTCCCCAGGGGAAACTGCACATAAATTCACTGAGCTCTCAAAGCTGCAGGACTCGTCCATTGCAGCAGCAAACCCGAACCGCATCTGTATTGACTAACAGAGGTGTGCAAAACACATGAATGGATGGCCAAAGTTACAAATCTTTGAAAGGGAACATATACAGTATATTTCAACTGTATTTAACGGTTTTCCTGGAGCATCATTTTAAAGTGTTTCTAAAGGCAAAACATCTTTTAGTTTTGGACAGTGGCGAGGGATTAAAGATTCAGAATTTCCATTTGTCTTCATGGCCATCGTCACCAGGAATGAAAATGACCTAACGTCTAAAGTGAGACCTTAACTCTTAGACTTCTCCCAAGCTAAAACCCCAACACTTAAAACTATAATTAGCCCTTAACTCAACCTCAAAGTGTGTCTAAAAAAATCTCTTCTTTGGTCTTGGACAGATTTAGGAGGGTACAGAATACCTGTAAAGTTTTAATTGCTAGGGTGCATCTATTTGTTCTTGTGACCATTGTTAGGAATTCTCCCAATGAGGACACTTGTTCAAGTGACAACTCTCTAAGAAAGGATTTCTGCCACTTTGAAGACATTCTCTTTCAGTTCCAGTTGTGTCTAAATTACAGGAAATGAAGAACTCTCAAATAGGACACAGACAGCAGTAAATACCTGAAAATAGTTTTAACAATTCTCTACTCTATCTGAAAAAAAAGTGCATATATATATATA
>NW_017306529.1:145851-151665 GCF_000935625.1 Nanorana parkeri
TATATACATAACAGTATGCATATCCAAAGTTTTGGATAGAGTGGGGAATTATTAGAACCCTGTGGTTTTTATTGCTGTTTGAGTCCCTGCTGGGCAGATTCACTCTTTTCAATGTATCCTGTGACAATGTTCATCTGGATGGCAAATGATGGGAAATGCAACATTTAACAGTTGCCACCAAAACAAGAGGTGAGGGGAAATCTTCCTGTTGTGGTGACAACCATCCAAGAGGGAATGCCCCTACCTTTGCTGAGCTCCCTCATTTCCCATTGCATCTCTGGGACAAGTAGTAGGAAATCCCCAAAGGGACACAAGATACCACAAAAACAAAAATGGTCTTAACCATTTCCAACCCTCTCTTGAAAAACATACACTAAGTTTTATATTTCTTATGACCTAAGGAATCTGCTGGTGATGCCCAACAGTGTTCTTTGGTCACATCAGTCAGTGTTGCCTGTTAATGTAGCTGAAGAAAGCACAATTAAATAATACAGTTATATAACATGTATTCCACAATCACTATTTATCACTAGCATGTGATTACTCAGTACAGATTCTGGCTACTGCATTTTGGGATTCACACAACAATAGAGGTCATAAATTAAATTGTGTTAACGAGAATCCTAATTGGAGGGTCAGTTAGTGCCTGTCTGTGGTAATAAACAGGACATAAAGCTATTAGACTACATTGCAGGATATGGGAAGGATTACAGCTGACCATCAATATTGTGCTCAATCATGCAGGGCTGAACATCATCACATTTGAGGCACTTACTGGAGCAGTTTTAAAGATCACCAATAATAAGGTCATGACATGTGACAGGGACTATTATTCTGAGCTGCAATCTTTCTACGTGATGTGCACTGCATTATATTATCTTCCATTACAGCTATGACTTTGCATATTTTAGATCATAATTAAATATTGATTTTGCTGTAGTTTTTTTCTATCAGGTGGTTAATAGCTTGGAAACTAATAACAATTTGGACGGATGTACTTTGCCACACCGTATACATTAAAAAGGGTGCAATTTATAGCAGTTTGTGTTGCTGGTGTCCATTTTTTATTCCCTATCATCCTAAATGCTTGTACTCAAGAAGATGAAGAGGAAAAAGGGCTTTGGATGTACCTTGAAGGAGCTTCTACAGAGGATGTTTATGAAAGTAGGCAACATTCCCCCAGAACAGTGAATTACTCGTTTTTAGCCAAGAGTGAGAATTCAGTACTGCCGTCTTGTACCTAATCTAGGTAGGTTTGCTGCAGAATGGGTAATCTACCAAACTGGGATTAGTTTAGGGGTTAGATTATGGCTAAAATCAGGGAGTAAGGATGAGCTCAGATTAAGACCGAACCTGAGCGCCTCCAAACCTAGAAGAGACTTGCCCAATCAGCTGCTGGCCAGGGCATTCAACATCCCACAGCTGCACAAAAACAAAGGGGCAGGATGCTTGTGCTGTTATCATTGAAATCATATGGCCACATGGTTATGCTAAATGTAGCCATTTGGCCAACAAAGGTCAATGATGTCACAGCACCCTGCACCTTATGTGCAGCTGTGGGCAAGGAATTTCCTGGCGGCAGCAAAAGCAACTTCTTTCCGGTTGCAAACGCTGTCCTGAACCTGAGCTCATTCCTATGAGGGAGTTTAAATGAACAATGTATCTACAGAAATATCAGCAGTGCCATTGCTGACCTTTCCTTCAGAAAATATCACAGACCTGAAACGGGTACATAAATAAAGAATTCTGACTTATGTTTTCTGCCTACATGTTCAGCCTCTGTGACTCAGAAGTGCTGAAGCCATGCATAGCCAGGCAACTATGATTTTGGGGCGGATCCACATTTGAGTGTTGCAATAATGAGTTATTCTGGCAGCGCACTTTAAGATGCTCCTTGGCCGTTGTAACTTGACATAATCGCAACTAAGAGAGGCTGAGAGCTAGAATAGTAACTAGCTGGAAAGGCTTTCAATCGGTTACTAGATGAAAATACACTGGGCCCTATACACTGGAGCAGTCAGAAAATGCCGCAGTGATCATAGTTTATAAGGTACAAAATGGTGACGTCAGCTGCAGCAAGCTTCTGAGGTCTGAAACTAATGTGCTGAATGTGTTTTGCTGAATTTGTTGCTTTTTTTTTTTTGACAAACAATTTTGACTTTTAGGGAATGGCAGAAAAATCAATGCTGAAATTGTTTGAGGAATTCATAAAAAGCCAACAGTTTCTGAGTGCAAGGTTCAGAAGAGCCAAAGGTTAGTGGAATAACACAAAAAAATATGTATGCATAGTGCGTAAACCATTCAAACAAAAGGAGCATACATACAAGGTTATACACAATGAATTTGCGGCGTTAAACCCCCTTTTTAAAGCATATAAACTAAACAATATTTATACTGATCCTGGTGTGTCTAAAACCTTATATTAGTGAACAGTAAACCTTTTGAACTGGATACAATAAAAATTAAATTATAAAGTCGGATGCTCCAGTTATTAAGAAAAAAAATATATAAATAAACTGCACTATTTGCTTAATGAAACTTGTGTGAATATATCACAGTGAATGGCACAGAAAAACAACATTGGCTATAAATCTCATAAACCAAAAATGTGAACATACAATAAAGGTACTTGTAGTGCAGTCCAGTCTGGATATATAAACTACCAGACTATGTGAATATACCACAATGAATAACACAGTGAACAAAAAAACGTGAATATCATAGGCCAAAACATGTGTAAAGCATTCAAATAATATGTATAGTACAATCCAAATTGGATATATAGAATACCAGATGTGACAAACGTGAGGTGATTTAAATCTTTATAATCAAATAGTCTTTATAGTGAAACTGGAAGGATGTTGTTGTTTTCCTTCAAAGAAAGTCTCCACATCCTTATGTGCAGTGCTGGCGACACAAAAATATGATCCTCCAAGTGTAGCACGCGTGACCCCCCCCTGGGGTAATGCACACTCACCGCAAAATTGATCTTTATCTCACTTTATGGACAGCTTACGGCAGGTATTGGGACACCTTCTCCTCGGTATTCCTCCAGATGCTCTTAAGATGTTATTCCCCATCAGTGGCGGACCTAAGGAACAAAGGGCCCTGGTGCAAGATTTTTTTGGGGCCCCCACCCCCCAAAACCCCCCCACAAACACAGCGCTCGGCCGGTTTCACTTTCTATCCTCCCCGCTGGGACACAGAGCAGCGCCCAGCGGGGAGGAAAGAAAGCAGGGATGCGTTGCTGTATGGGCAGAAAAATTGCATTATTGCTCTCACTGCGACGTTCGAGGCGATATGTAACATGTGCAGCACAATTGTCGTTTTCAGCACATAGTCGCTCCGATGCGTGTGTATCTGGGGGGCGGGGGACTTAAACATTTTTTTTCCCATTTGTAAAAAAGTTTTATGTTACTTTCATTTTTAAACACTTTTTTTTTGTACACTAACCCTATTGGTATTACATAGGGGACTAACAAGCACCCTGTGTAATAACAGATAGGGTGTGACAGGTCCTCTTTATGGAGGAATCAGGGGTCTTTTAGACCCCCAATGTCACCTAGGAGACCCCAAACAAGCTGAGGAAGCCGAGATCTGTTTTCCCAGCTTCTTGTCCTGGCTCTGAGAGCCGGAGACTGTGTACAGTGACAACAGGAAGTGATGTAATACACAGCACTTCCGCGTCCAGTGATCGGAGGAGTGAACAGCGGCTGGAAGCGGCTGAATCTCTCTCTGATCATTGCAGGGAGACCCACCGACCCAGTGGCCGATGCGGGGGGCGGGGGGGGGCACACCACACGGTACAAACCATCCGGCGGCTGTTCAGACACCAGATCGATTGTAAGTTACACCGCAATCACCTGCTGTTAAAAGCAGTACCAGAAGCATGGCTGCCGAAGCAGCGCTGTTCTTGTTTTACCCACTTCTGCAGGCCGCCGTCTATAGACGTACTGCGGCCCGGAAGTGGTTAAAGTGACATTAAAGTCAATTTTTTCCCCCTCCCCCCAATGTAAATGCCAGCACTTACCTTAACTGATGTCTCTTAATCCGATCTTCTTCTTCTTCTTCCCTGATGTTTTCATCTGTCCCTCCAGCGGTGCGGCTGGTCTCCGATCCAGCGCTGACTCCTCTGAGCTTGCTGGTACTTACTGTCCCACGGTGTCTGCATGTGTCCATAGACTTACCTTGTGTCTCTCGTCTCCCGGCCGTAAATCCGAACTGCGCATGCGCCCACCCCAAGATGCTTTGCGGCCGCCTGAGCAGTTTCGGATTTTATCGGGTTTAATAACCCTTTAATACTCACCTGATCCCTGGAACGACCGACAAGAACAGACTCCAGTCTCTAAAGGTCCCCACACACCTTACGATAATCGTGGGAAATCCCGCTCTCTTGACACGCTGTCACAGGAGGCTGAGCGAACAGAGCAGGGAGGAGAGCCCAGCCTCCTGTGAGAGCGTGGGCTGTCTCCGCCCCCACACCGCTCTGCCAGACTCTGATAGGCGGCTAAGTGGTGTGGGAGGAGACACCGGTCGCTCACGGCGGTCTCCTCCCGCAGCTCTCGGCCGGCTGTCACTTTCTCTCCTCCACGTTGGGACACAGAGCAGCGCCCAGCGGAGAGGATAGACAAAACCGCAGGAAAATTGCACTTTCGGCATTTAGCCAAAAGTGCCATTTTCAGCCAGCGCCCCCCTTCAGCTTTACGCCGGGGCCAACGCACTGGCTGCCGCCCCGGTTGTTACTCCACTGAATGCACTCATGCCTGTTTATCATATCCCCAATTCAGAGCGGTCTTGTGCTCACTTCCTGTGTTTTCTCAAAAAGTCTAATTAGCCCTTAGTTATTTTGAGGCTCCAGAATAAGTCTCTATGTTGTGGAGGATAGGGGGAGGGTTAGAGTAGCTTAGCAAAAGAAAACTAGGTAGGACTGATACCGCCAAGTCCACAAGAATGCTGTGTGTTGTCACCCCCTAATAGGAGATGTGAAGTTGAGTGGGAGCGATAAAATATAAGAAAATGTGCATGTATTGCAGAGATGTACTACATATGCTTTTATTCTCCATCACAAAGTTTAAGGGTATGAGTGCAGGGTTAAGGTTTAGTATTCAGTTTAGTCAGAGTTTAGGGGTTGGTTAAGATTTTCGACATGATTTAAAGATCGGGGTAAGAATTAAGTTTTCACCTTCCGGGGGGCTGGGGTTAAGTGTCTTGGAGTGCTTTAGCATTAATGTCCCTCACCCTTTTTTAGGTGAGGGACATCTAAGGCCCATTCACACCATTGTGTTGCAATAATGCACATGTAAATGCACGCATTACTGCAACACACATGTGCTGCAATGCAGCAAGGCACAAAGCATGGCTTCTTGTGCATTTCTTCAGCTCATTCATTTTAAATGAACTGCTTAACACACCATAACGTGTGCCAAAGCAAAACGTGTAGCAGACAGCACTGTGGTGTGAATAGGCACTAAGGGGAAACATTTTGATTTTAAAGTATATCTTAAGCCAAAACTTTTTTTTCTTCTAGTTTTGGATAGCTCACCATACACATTACAATCTTGCTGTATTATCTTTGTACATCCAATTTTAGATATAACAAAACTAAAAATATGTTAGTACCACTTAAACTCACTAATCCATTTGTATCCAGCCAGGTAGGCCCTTGCACTAAACAGTGGTGATGGTAGATTTAAAGTACATCGTACAGACAGATTGTAATGTTTGCAGTGAGCTTAAGATGAGATTTCCCGTCACTTCTTTTTGTATCTCTGGGCCAGAAAGTGAAGATGAATCTTCCAAATGGAAGACAGCAAT
>NW_017306529.1:152647-210060 GCF_000935625.1 Nanorana parkeri
CACAGGTCCTTACCCTTTCATACTTTATCCAAAACAAAAAAGTTCTGTCTTTAGATATACTTTATTTTTGTTTTTACCACTAATGACCTTTGCTGAAAACTAATACATCACTTTGCTGGCCATTTATAAACCTGCAAATATACAAAGCAAACATCATGGCTGTAATGTTAGAAAACAATCATACAGACCACTTATTTCTAATAGACGGTTACCTACTCAAAATAAAAGGATTTGGAAAATCTGAAAAAGTGAACACAAATTTGTGAAACCCGGTATGCGAGTGCCAGAAGAAATTTATAAGTGGCATGAATAGCAATTTGTCCATTTGGTGTAGCTAAAAAGAGCAGATGCTTACAAAACTTAATATATGGATTGAATAATAAATGGCCTAATGGTTAATTTTGTACTATTAGTGCCTGCTGCTGAATATATTAGCGTGAGGTTAGAGTGTTTTTTTAATAAATGGCCATTTATTATCACTAGTATTACTGCAGTGGATGTACTAGCTTACCGAATCTACTAGAGGGTTCACAACGCTGGGTTAGTAACAGGGGTTGTAATGAAAACAGCAATACAGGAGCCATGGTTCCGAGGTAGCAGGCTGCAGGAGGGAAGAGCAGACACCCCTTGCATGTCAGCACTCATCTGACATGGACCACATACACTTCCCACAACTAATTATTCGTGGTAATATATTAGGTGTACTAAGGGTGTTATAAACTCTGGTAATAAATGTAAAGGTTGGCCAATTTTACTGGGAACATGGCACCAAAATCATGTCAGACCTGTCTAGTCACCCTGGGTGCTGTGCTATAGAACCACCAAATAACTTGTTGCAGAGTGATTGACAGCAGCAGAGGTTCGTATGACCAGGGCCGGCCTTAGGCCTTTAGGCGCCCTGTGCGAGAAAGCTTTACAGCGCCCCTCAGTGACCACACCCCTCATTGGCCACACCCTTTAGTGGTCACACCCCCAGTAACCACACCCATTTATCACCCATATTTTTGGTAAAATATAAAAAGACAGGGTCAATAGACACCAAACATGTCAAGCTTTAAAATTGCGCGCACCCGCAAAATCGCAAAAACTTACCATGCCCAAAATTGACCATAGGTGACGCTTTAAAAGCATGACCCACAGGGTTTGGGCATGACTTTAATATTCACTATTTTGAGAGGTATTTGGGACCCACAGGTGTTAGGTCTGACTATAATATTTACTGATCTATTTGGCAGTACAGTTCCATCAAAATGGAAACACATTTTACTGAGCTGCTTGGCCCACCAGGCCAAGCAGCTTGTTTTACAATAGTAGCATGAAATACCATCAGTGATATTTTGAATAAATGGTTTGTCTTTGAAACAAATGGTTATTCCGACAGCTGTGTTAAGGACAACCCTTTAACCTTTACATGACCATATCGCTTATTCTTGTCAGAAAAAAAACTGATCCGAAGGCTTTAAAAAGAAGCTCCAGATATGTGAAGTGTTAGCTCAACTTCAGTGCAAACCTTTTATGAATATCAGCATCTTCACTACCTACTTTGGTCCCTTAAACTCTTTTGGTGTGATCTCAACAGTGGCATATTGGACATGAAAAATAGACCAGGACAAATATACTCTATCCCCTAACAAGACACATTCATATCAGTACAGTTGAGTATATCCTAACCACTCTGTGACAAAACACATTCATGTACCAGAATAGCTGAATATACCCCAAACACTCAGCAACAAGTAACATTCATATATTTGTACAGTTGAGTTTACCATAACCACTCTATGAAAAGAGATGGGCATGACCCAGCCACTCAGTCATAAGATATCAGTAGCACATACCACAACCACTCTGACAAGCTACATTCATATATCAGTACAGTCGAGTATACCAAACCACTTTATAACAGAACATTCATGATTTTGGAACATAGAGGATGAAACGCATACTTGTAATGATCATCTTTTATTAAAAATGTAATTACCAATTAAAAAGAAATAGTATATATACCCAACATTTGTGTTCTCCAAAGTTTTTTGCTTAAACCCTTCATGCTGCATGAGAGGCCAACAGCACGCCCCTACAGAGCATGTCTCAGAACCATGCCACAGGAAGGTTGCCAACACAAAGAAGGAGAAAAAGAAAATGAAAAATTGTCAGCAGTTTGAAATGGTGTAAAGGGGTCTTGGGGTGACTTTCACCTATGTGTCGGCAAAGGAAGAACGTGGTGAATGGAAAAAAAAAAAACACACAAAAACAAAATATTAGAAAATGGGAGAAGAAAAAATATATTAAAAAGCCTTGGAACACACGGTACCTAGTATTTTTGTAATAGCGTTCTAGTTAACCTTGTCCTGAAATATATACAGATTATTTGTGGCTGCCACGGCTATGATGTTTTCTGAAGGGTGCCAAGCAGTGTGGAGAATTTTTTTGCTAAAGTCCAGGCTATCCACACTAATTTCATCTTTTCTGCGTTTGCCTCCTACGCAGACTTTGCGTGGCTTGAGAATTGCTCTTGGTTTGCTGTTCTCTCGAGAGGCTTCCAATGTGACATCGCGTTTGGTGTTGCGGTCAAACATTCTGAAGAAATTGTTGTACGAGCCAGTCATGATGACACTGAAAAAAAAAAGAATGGTAAAACCACCAACAATTATTCAGCACAATCACACAAGGAAGGAAAATATTCAGTGTTAACCAGTTGACATCCGCGGTGTTAAACCCCCTTCCTGGCCAGGCCATTTTTCAGTATTCAGCGCTGCGGTACTTTGACTGACATTTATTCCGTCATGCAGCGCTGTACTGAAATGAATTTTATACCCTTTTTTGGGGACAGATAGAGCTTTCTTTTGGTGGTATTTATTCACCACTGGGGGTTTTATTTTTTTACTATATTAAGGAAAAATTACCGACATTTAAAAAAAAAAACACAGTTTCCCCTATATTAAATTATAAAACATTTATTATTACCCAATTTTTTGGTAAAATATAAAAGATGGGGTCACGTCGGGTAAAAAGACACTAAACATGTCAAGCCTTAAAATTGCGTGCGCGCGCGAAACCTCAAAAAACGATAATACCCAAAATTGGCCCTAGGCGACGCTTTAAAAGCTGTTACCGCTCATCATTTTAGTGTTATCAGTGATTGATGGCCCTAAAATGATTGCTCTCACTGCGACGTTCACGGCGATATGTAACATGTGTAGCGCAATTGTCATTTTTGCGCGCTGGGGCACCGGACGCGTATTTACGTTTATATTAAATATACGATTAAAATTAGGATCAACCCCTACAAAAACAAAGTATGCAATCCTTACCAAAGCTATTTTAAAATAGTTTTTATTTAGAACCCTGCCATAAAAAATGCATTCACCCATTTTAATCAGTATGCATTCCTGAGAGACCACATTCAGGTGATTTGAGGTTTGATACATTATTAAACTTCTAGTTTTGTTTTCCATTTCCAAGAAAAGTGATGCTTTAGAAAAACAAAGCAAAGCTACACCAGACTAATGGATAGAATTAACAGGGTTTTATGCATTATGCAACGCTGAAAATCAAATACTTTGTCTTTACCTGTCTGAACCATTCCATACACATTCAAATTTGTCAAAGATGCAGTCATTCTCATAGAGTGAACATAGCTTGCTGCGGAGGTAATCATGGACCTGGAACAAGATGACAAGACAGTGCTTTCAGTATGAATGCTTAATCAGCACTGCAGGGTGTACAGCGAGGACATTCTTAAGGATGTCACATTAAGCTGCTGGCTGTTTTTCTTTCCATAAAGCAGTTTTATTAAGCATCAATAGAAACAGAGCCAAACAAACAATACTAAGATAAGAGCTTTTACATGCTATGAAGAGGAACAAATGTATGCGATTTTGAAGAAACATGTACAATATAAGAATATTCAATTTCAGGCTGTATATTAGGTAGTGCAACAAGATTAAAAAGGTATCGACCCAGGGTGGGAGCTTTGAGGAATAGAGGTCAATTTAAAGTATACCACCTGGAACTATGGATGCACTGATATATCGGCGCCAAAACATATCGGCCGAAAATGGCACTTTAGGCATAATGCCGAAAGAGAACAAAAAGGAGGGTAACAGTGTTTTAACAGAGAGAACAATAATAATGCCGAAAGAGCCATGTTTCGGCCGATACATCGGCGCATCCCTGGTTTCTTTTCTCCCAGCTGGGCGCTGTTCCATCGGGGAGAAAAGAAAGTGACAGCCGGCCGAGCGCTGCAGGACGAGAGCGCTGTGAGCCGCCGGCGTCTCTTCTCCCATACCGCTCAGCCTATCACAGTCCGGCAGAGTGGTGTGGGGGCGGAGACAGCGTGTCAGAGAGAAAAGCAAGGTACAAACATCAGTGATCGCGGAGTGTGTGTACATAATTGAGAATATGGTATGTTAACTATATCCTCAATTATGAATGAATGGGAGTGATCTACATCACCCCCATTCATTCATAAATGTAGTTATAGTAAACAATGTTCTCATGTTATCAATGAACAGGAACACTCAGAGGATTCCTGTTAATTGATAACAGGGGACACAGAAAAAGAGATTGTGTTCTCAATCTCTTTTTCTATTTTAAAAGGGAAATATCATTTCCCCGAAGCCCAAGGGTTAGAATGTCTGTCAGTTCTATTATTACTGTATCTATTCATGAAGTAGATATGCCCCCATACTTTTTGTCTTGGTAACCACTGTGACAGAGGTAAGCAGAAATCGATCCAAGGACACACACAGCAATAAAATTCTGACACCGTTGCTAACCCACTCTATCCACTATAATGAAAAAAAAAAAATCACAAAAATGACTAATGCTGAGCGAAATAATTTTATACTATAAATGTTGTAATTCAAACAAAAAACACACTGAGGGGTATTTATCAAAACTGGAGCACACAGAATCTGGAGCAGCTGGCCATGGCAACCAGTCTCAATCTCTCATTTGGCATAATAGAAGAGAAAAGCTGGATACCATGGGCAACTGCTCCAGTTTTAATAAATGTTCATAAATTCCCTGCGCTATATTTTTTTGAAGTGGTAAGTGAGCAAGCTAAATACATAATTAAAATACATTAATTGTTTGAAGCATATCAAAAGCCAAAACGTAAATGTCTTGTTCATTGAGGGACACAGGATTCAGAGACCACTGAATTATAGTGCCTACTTCATTTGACAGGATTTGGACAAAGGCAAAAACAAACAAAAAAGTGTCTAGGCTGGTATAACCCCTCTCATCCCCAGCATGCCTCAGTTAGCATCCTAGGAGGATGGACATCTTTTCTCTGACAAACATTTAACATTCTGCTAGCCATTTTTTCCTTTCTAAAGATTATTTTGTATTCAAGCCTTCGTCTGCAAGTTGCTTGAGCTTGTCTCTCTTTGCAGCTAATAGCTTAGTATATCCTTCGCAATAGCTTTGCAGGCCGTACTTGGGCCTCACTGGACTGGGCGTTTGAGGGACCTGCCTGGAACGTAACCTTGGGCATTGGGCTGTGTTTATGCCGCATTCTTGCCCTCTGTGTACTGTACTGGTTAGCCACACAGTTTTTGTGGGCTCTTCCAGATTAACCAGATCTTCTATCCCAAGGAATGATTACCATCCTGCTTCCCAAAACTGGCTTAAGTGGCATAGAAGAATTGGCAACTTAAAGAATCTAATCATCTACTATTTCCTATTGGATCCCACTATTTATCACCCACAGTACCCCACACTAAGTGTGAGTGATGTCACTGACATCGAAGCATATTCATAACACGCAGTAAATGAGAACTCTCTGTAGCTGCAGGCGATGTAGAGCTATTCATCCTCACAGTTAAACAGCAGAAGCATCCATCTCTTAGCAGTTCAGCTCCCCCTTCCAGAGCTTCTGATCTGTGTTTACATTAGAGATAAGGTTTGTAGGCTCCTGAGTCACTGATGACTACTGGTTTAAAACTCCTTTCCGGCTTGTTAAGAGAGATTGCAAATACTTGAATGTCCATAGCCTGGCCACAAGATTTAAAATATAATCATGTATGATCGGTTACACAAATATATGGGCTTGTTTAGCCACCTTAAATCCCACCAAGACAAGTCTGGTATCAGAGTGTTCACTACCTGGTATGTCTCTATTGGCCTGTTCTCCATATTCAGGTCCCAGACTTTGACTGTAAGGTAGTCTCGGGTCATGATATACCGGCCACTGTGGTTGAACTTTACATCTGAAATGGAAGAAATGATTTCGGAAAAAAACGATCTGTTGCTGGGATCCTCTGGCTCTTCAAATACTGTAAACAAGAAGAACATTTTTAATGTTATATGCATTCACTATTTCATGTAAATGTGACGATATCAAAAAGGGGAAGTCAAAAACTTTGTAATCCTTAAGGCCTAGTTAGGCAGTTAAAAGACCAATGTGGTTGCAAAAAAATAAAAACAATAGTGTGTAGATATCAATTAAGTTCTGGTAAGGTGAGAGAATGTCTGATTGCTACCTGCTATTCCACTACACATATTCCTATTGCACAACTTTACTGAATACACAGGAGGTATTACTCTGACAGTTTTGAACTCACAGGTCGCAGGCAGGTCCGCATTTACTCTCCCTGCCGCCCCAAGGCCAGGTTCCGCAATACGCCCCGCCTTAGTTTTAACCCTGTCGCTCTGCTCCCTGCAGTGAGGAGAGACTCGGTGGCGGAGCCCTGAGGACGGAACCAGAGGAGAGAGGTAAGTGCAGGGGGGATGGTGCAGACTTTTTACATGCGATTTCGGCGACATCTCCAACATCACATGTAAACAAACAATTAGCTTCCCTACTCTACATTTAGTGCAAAGTAGGACTAAATGTAGAGAGGGCAACTTACCGCCCGACGCCCGCAACTTCCCCACAAGGACACCGCTGCGGCCCCTTTGCGCCCTGCCGCCCCGAGGCCGGGCCTCGGTGGCCTTGTGGGAAATCCGGGCCTGGTCGCAGGTGCTTTCTTTGCTCCACCTTTATAAGTCAGCATCAACATGTTTAAGCTAAATGTTAGCTGAATACGATTTCTTTAGTTTAGACTGTATCTGTACTATAAAACAGCGGCTCCTATTGCACAGTTATTCACAGGGGCATAAAGTGAACCTGTAACAAACTTGGGCAATTATCTCTGCATATGAGGATATACAGTATATAGGTATAAGAGGTTACCTTCAGTGAAAATTAGGGATGCACCGATACCGATACAAGCATCGGTATCGGCGGCCATACCGAGTATTTGCATGAGTACTTGTACTAATACTCCGATACATAAAACGAGTACCTGTGCCGCGTCCGCCATCTTCAGGGACCCGAATCCGCCGCACAGTGAAAATGACATGACACTAATTCATCACAAGGTGAGAATTGCCCAGATTTCTGACAGGTTGACTTTGTTAGAAATAAAGTCCTTCTTACAGATCTGATATAGGAGGGGCTTGCAAAATGCTTATTTTATATGGGAAAGTAGAAAGTCACTATCTATGGCGTAGTACCCGTCTGGTTCCCTGTGACCCCCTCATCATATTGTTAAAAGACAGTTGCCATGAGAGAAATTATTATTAGAGATGCACCGATAAGTACTGTACTCGGTACAAGTACAGATACTTTTTGAGCTCCAAGACTAGACTAGAGAAAAATTCAAAAGTTATGAGGCAGTTGTCATTTATAAGGAGCACACGGAGCCCCTGGGATTTGTACATCTGTTTTAATGTATGATTTTGTTTTTATAAATAAAAGGGATGCACCGATACCATTTTTGCAAGTACGAGTACTGATACATTTTTGTTTATTGTCATGCGACAGTTCTTCCAAAACAATACAGACTAATGATTTCAAGACAGTGGTGGAGCGCCAGAGCCAGGTCCCAGCTGCAACACTGGTAGTTCTCACGAAAATGCCAAGTATCGGCACTGGTATCTGAAAAGTATCGGTGCATCCCTAATTATTATACAGGATTTATATAGCTCCAACAGTTTGCGCAGCGCTTTACAACATAGGGAAGACAATATAATTACAATACAATTCAAGACACAATGGTAAGGAGGGCCCTGCCCATTGCTGACTTCCTCATGAATGCTGCAGTTGTCTAGTTCTTATACTATCATCTAACTACAATACTTTCTGATGCAATAATCTAGAACATACAGGGTTTTCTGAAATCATCCCTGATACTTCTGATTCAATGAAAAAGAGCTCTGACATATTAAAGTGAGATCAAAGTCAAAAATTTTTTTCCGTCCCCCCAATGTTAAAGCACTTACCTTAAATGAGGTTTCTTAATCCGATCATCTTCTTTCCTGTCGTTTTCATCTGTCCCTCCAGCGCTGCTACAGGTCTCCGATCCAGCGCCGACTCCTCTGCCCTTGCTGGCACTTCCTGTCCCACGGTGTCTGCATGCGGGTGCATGTCGTCCATAGACATACCTTGCGTCTCTCCTCATCTCCCTGGTCGAAAATGTGAACTGTGCATGCGCCCGTCCCAAGATGCTTTGCGGCCGCCTGAGAATTTTCACATTTTCGGACGGGAGCACGCGGGGAAGACACAGGTAAGTATTAACCTCTTTTAAAGCGTTTTTACTAATTTTTTTTAACACTTTTTGCATAGATCTACTGCTTGCTAGCAGGAGGGTTTAATAACCCTTTAAGTGAGAACACTGTTGTAAGATACTGCAGAAGTGAAAGTTGATCTAGGAAGCAGCAAGTGTCCAGCAGATGTCACAAATTCAAAAAAAGGAACGTTACCAAAGACATCACCAGAAAATCAGTTTTAGTGCACATCTTAAATTATTATTCTGTAGTTGTAGGCCAAGTGCAATTAGCACAACATTCACACTTTTCAGAGTGAGAGCATGATGTCACCCTCTAAAACATTTGCCCTGCTAATTGTGTAACACTTGCCAAGACTGCATTACAATATAGTAGCAGAGTCTGAAACATTCAGAGTTTGACTAATGAAATCCTGCTAACAGGAACCTATTCATTCTTACTCATTTAACGCCAAACTAGTATTGTCCACCAAAAGTACTAAAAGAGAAGGACATGGTTTTAATTCTAAAGGTGTCCACAGATGTCAGATGATGCAAATATTCTTTATTATACCCAATTCCCGTGTAGACACGATCCAGATATGTTCAATGTAGGGCTGCAGCTAACGATTATTTTCATAATCGATTAGTTGGCCGATTATTAAGTTCGATTAATCGGTTAATCGGATAAAAAAAAAAAGGCTCCAGTGATGGACTACTAGTTTGTGGTGAGATTGTAGTCCATCACGGGAGCAAGCTTGGCGCGGTAGAAGTAAAAAAAAGTAGAGCCCCGAACAGGGAAATCAATCGATAGCAACGAATCGACGATCGAAAACGTTGGTAACGTTTTCAATCGTCGATTTTAATCGACTAAATCGATTAACTGTTGCAGCTCTAGTTCAATGAGTCATCTAAAAAATTTTTCTCCAATGGTAAAGTCCTGAGTGTATCTTCTGCTTTTTTTTGGTACGCCATAGACATAAGCCGATTATAGTTCAGACCTGGTTTTGGATGACATCATCCAATCTGTTGAGCTTTCTACCAAACAATGGATCAATATAGCCATCCTTTGAATAAAAAGAATTGAACAATTGAATGAACCTCACCACAAACGGTACAAACTGACTGAACAATCTCCTTTAGATTCATGAACTATATAGTACGAGGGCCAACCTGAATGGATTAAATGGATAGTCCATGTAGGTCCCCATAATACATTGTTTTGTTAAATGTAAAAGAAAATTGTACAATCAGAATGCATAATGTATGGTGAGCTTTCATGATTCTGTCTTGGTAACAAGGTGCTAACTACAGAATTGCCAAGATTCAATTCACCTTCAACTATGGCATCACACTTTCACTGCCCAAATCCGTAAGATATCGCTTCTTTGCAGCTTCCGCAGCTTCCTGGCTAGCAACTGAGATTCCATAGAGTTTTGGGCGATGCCAAGGGGGAAAAAGGGACACTTTGGTAATTCTGTCACTAATAAGGGATCACTAGGGGCAGAATTGCCAGCGTGATTTGGCTCTAATTCGTACAAATGTCTATGCATTTTAGAACTGGTAATACCTTTTAATTATGTCAATAACGTTTGAGAGCTCTGTATATCATCTACAACCTTAGGTATATACAATGATTTTATGAATGAATGGGAAAACAAAAAAAAAGAAAGAAAGTGGCACTTGAAACAAGTAAAGAACAGGCAGGTGTAGCATAAAGGTCTTTAAAATGGTAGTAATGCTAATTGAAGAGATGTTTGAATTGTGTAGTAGCAAACAACCACATGAGGCCTTCCACTTGTAGATCTATTCAAAGCCTTAATCTGGTTACCGTGGAAACTAGCATTTGCTTAGTTCTATCATCCTAATAATTGCCAATCACTCAACTTGCTTTGACAGCAAGGGGTATGCAGAGCAAAAGGTCAGATCTATGTACACTCACGACAATCCCACTGGGACAGAATTCTACTCTCATAAAATATTTTTCTTTAATAAAAACCATTGTTGAATTAAAATTATACATTTATGAGCCACACACCTTTGTATTAAAGATGGTGATTTAGGAAGTGCAAAACCTGAACCAAATACAAAAACTGCTTCCAAAACAGAAATCACAGGTTAGGTCAATGTAACTGTTGAAAATGAATTTGCAAAGCAAAATGTTTACTATATTGTGAGAATGGATATTTTATCTTTGTATTAGATACGTGCTTTACATTTCTAGCCATAGAAAATACCATTATACATTCGTTATTTAGATAATTAAAGCTGTGACAGAAACGTCCCTGTGGGGGTAACTGCATGTATCATCAATTCAATCTTAAAGGAAATCTGTCACAAGAGAAATATGTGGGTGGTTATAGCTTACCACCTTCTAAAAATGCTACTGGCCTGGCTATGCTTATTCCTCGGTTTCTAATCCTTTCCAGAACAAAATTACAGATGAGGATTTCTGTATAAATGTTCTGTGTCATTGACTTTACACAGTACTGATGCAAGACGACTACAACTTGCCTGCCAGGACTACTTTCCGGAGATGGTCGGCAGTTGGACAGCACCATCAAAGGTCCTTGTTTATTAAAGCATCTGGTCCTCTGACTGGTACATTCGTTATTACAGCATCTAGACTTGTGACCCATACATTCGATATTCAGGGCAGTTATAAAGTAATACATCACACTTGATACATATTCATATTCCTTTATCAGCTAAAGATTATTATATTGTAGCAATACTACTGGGATATTCTAAATTAGCTCTAGCAGCTGTGAGAAAAAAAAATCTTAACATTCTGGATGTGCATATAAATATGGTCTAAAATGTGATCTGATCATCTATGTCATCGGAAGTGTCTCATTTAAAACATTCATTATTTGTGTATATGTATTCTATTAAAGTGACACTAAACTCAGGAGTTAAAGCTTAAAACTACATTCAAGAACCTTAAAAGAGAACCATGATGTAAGTGTTTTTCCCCATAGTTCTCTTTAGGGTTACGGGAGGACATATACTATCCTCCACCCGTGACCCAAAGCTCAGTTTATCGTGGGCAACAGAGTGTCGCAGCCGGGACGGATCCAGACAATACTGTCGAGAGCCACCCAGCTGCGTGAGTGACAGCAACAGAATCAGTACTAGTAAATATTGTGACTTTAGATTTTTCACTGAAAGGGTCTCTTTTTACCTTTAAAGCCCCACTCTGGCCAATTAAGGATACCCCTCCCACCCCCCTCTAACCCATAGTGCAAGGTGTTTCTTCGTTCATACCTGGTGAAGAAAATTATATTCACCAAAGTCCCCCATCTAGATCCCTCACCAGCGTAGTTTCTGGGTGCTGGGAACTGCTAACCCAGAGTTGCATATGGTTCCTTGCTGGTCTGTCCCCAACGTTCATCATGCAATGACGTGACTTATCTATTATAATCCTGAGAGGAAATTGCCGCTGAGCAACCAATAGGAAGTGTACATGTCGAGCAGACAGTGACGTGGACATCCAAAGAAGGACCCCGCCATACTGGAGCATCACATGATCAGTCCCAAGCCCTATCCAGTGATTAGTTCAAGGTAGGTGGGAGAGGGGGTTAACTTTATCCCAGGGATAAGCTTTAATGTACCATGAGCTGCCAATCAGTTCTGGAAGCGTGTATCCTGTGTTTCCTAGATACAACTCCTGCAATTCTGCAGATGCGACTTCTGTGTCACACTGGAAGAATTCCTATGCCTTATTCATGTGAAGGCCACCAGGGAAATGAAGTGAAAGGGGTAGTCAATGATTTCACATTTCATGTGCCATCTAACAGGAAGGCCTTGTTTATTTTGTGCTGCAGCTACTTCTCTTTTGTCATTCCCATTTCTGCATTTTGATTAAAGTCTAAAGTTATTAAATTTCCCCACTGTCTTCTGAGAATTCATCCATAAAAGTCAATGTTACTTTTCATTTTCAACTCTGATGAACTGTCTCAATTGAGCTTTGCCCGTCAGCTGAACAGAAATTGACTTCGTCGCTGAACCTGTGAAGGTGGTGGAAAAAAAAAAATCAATCACAAAATGTCAGGGGAGAGGTCAAATAGAACTCTTCTTCCTGGGTGGATGATCTTTTCTCTTTAGAAGACAATGGAGAAAAAGTATGCAAAAAAAGTGAGGATTAAATATCAAACAAAACATGTATGGTTTATGTTCACATATTAAAGTAAGTGGTGTTGCACTAAAAGGCAGATTTATAAAAAGCAGCATTGTACTTTTTTCCCCTGCAGAAAATCAATGAAGAAACCAAATAGGTTCTTATGGCCTTTATCATTACTTTTGCTCCAGTTACCAGAAGCGAGTACCACGTAAAAACAAATGTAGGAGTTTCTTAAAAAAAGATTTACATGCAACATGTACTCCACATCCTTAACTTTTATTGATTTACCTACTGTTACTGATTTTCTTTTTTTTTTAATGAAATACAATTTAACCCTTTTGCTGCCAAGCCCTCCGGAACATTTTTCAAATCAGCTGGCCAAGCCACTCCGTACGCCGTACGTCCTTGGCAGCGAAAGGGTTAAAAGGTAAGGGATATTTTCTGATAAAGTATACTTAAAAGGTAGCCATATTAAACATTAAAAGCAAACTTTTGCAATTAGGCTAATAGCAAAGACGAAACATCTTTCTGTCCTTGAGTCCCTTGTCTTGAGTTTTTACACAAATGGTTCTTGCCAGTATTTTAACCATTTAGACCAGTGGGGTAGGTCTGCCTTACGCTGGCCATCATTGTTCATGAGCCAATGTGAGACAGATCTGCAAACTTGTACACAGATTATCTACTGCCTGGACCAATTTGTAGGAAGCAGTGTCACTGTTAAAAGGTATAAGCTAGGGGGTGCAGCGCTTAAAGCCCGGTGGCAGAAAGGATAGCAGCCAACCATTCTAATTGCGTTTTTTTTTTTTTAATTACAGATAAAGATACAAACAAAAAGACATGTTTTGCGGCAACATACACATACTCATGATTTTCTATATAACTACACAAAAAAGTCTACATGAAAAAAGCCTAACACTGACGTGCATTTAACAGTTAATGGATGCTTCCATGTTCATCTTTCTCTTACTAGGTATTCTCTACCTTTTAAAGGTATGCAATTGCATAAAAATACAGTAGCTGCGAATGCACACTTGTTTGCAAAAGTGGAAGGCTCCAGGTCATAATTCTTAGTGTCTGTAAATGATCTAGAACCAGTATGCAGCAAGGATTTGCAGACCTTTAGACTGGCTCAATGTTCATATTCAGATTATCAACACCAACATCACTAGGACATACACAGAGCCTAAATCTCTAATAACAAGTCAGCAATAGCAGGTGCTATCTTTCTATTTCCACAGTTTAGAAAACATTGTTTCATATAACTAAAATTTACATGCATATTTCTCTAAAAAAATAATAATTTAGAAACGGACAAGAGTCGGATACAAAAAAAAGCAGCAATCACAAGAATGAGTTTACAGTTTACAATGCAGCTTGCCAGAGGGATAAGACGGAGGCCTATAAAAAGACTGATAGAGAAACTACAAAGACTGACTATGCGCAAAGGAGGGGGCCTGAATACAATGCAGAAACCTGCAGAACTGGTGAAGATAGGTGGAATGCTGGGCATGTTACCAACTGACTATCTAGGATGCCCTGGCAGTCAAATGGTAAGACACTGAGTTTTAAGCTTTTATCTACTCTATGATAAATGTAATTTTGTAATAATAGTGTTGTGTCATGGCAGTGACCTGTGTTCCTAACAGCTTCTTCTCCAACCCAATTACAATTCTCAGGTCGTATACCAGAAAGGTTAAGGGCATTCGTATGCACCCAATGCTTCAGTGAACCAGCTAATGTGTATTGTACAGTTGTATCCTTCCCTTTTAAGTTAATTAAGGGACACTTCCTTCTGCTGCCTGTCACGCTCTTCCCATTTTACAACACAATCTAATGATGTTCACCTGCCATGAATGGGAAAATTTATAAGCCACATCTGCAAGGAGAGCCAGGGAAATGGCTAGATGCCTCTGTGAAGTGTAACACCTTTCACATTATTATTTGAAAGTGTTACACTGAACATTTTCACATCAAAACCAGTTATCTGTACAAGGCATTTGGCATTTTGGAACCGTGCTTTTAATGATCTGAAGAATATGGCCCCGAGTTTTTTTTATCTGACTAAATCATTTGTTAAGCTTACAATTAAATGTCTGAAAAAGGTAATTGTAATAAAGCTGAACGCCAGGCAGATATACACACACAAAAAAAAAGTCAATACAGTTGTGTAGTTCTTTTTCATCTATGGCAATTCTTACCCTTAAATTTGACTTTTTGTATTATTGCTCTGCAGCAAACATTTGAAATATATCAAGCAACACAATAAAACTGTGGCAATGTTGCCAATTCAGGTGGCACCAAGGCTCGGATTATAGTGTACACTTGATGTGGAACCTTTCAGTGACTTTACACCTTTCCGAATCTACCTGCCTATATAGGCTTACAACACAAAATGTCACAATGTTATGCCTACTTAGTGTCTCATTTACCTATATCACATGCTACCAGTTTAAGTTTTTACATCCATTCTTCTAGGTTGGGCTGCCTTTGATATAGTAAGCAGGACAGCATGATCATATATGTCATGATTTTAGAAGGCAATTTTACTTTCATAACTTATTTTTATAATGGTTAAATGCCTGTATCAGAGGTCTCTCTACAGTACTGTGTTTCCATTTTGGTTCCATTGCTACCACTTTAAAGTGTATACCTGTGCTCACACCAGCCCCTCTAGTGTATTCCAACATAATCAGACTGCCAACCTAGATTTAAGTAGACGGCATGTTAAACTAACATGACCCAATGAGTCTCCAGCACAGTATTGCAAGTACCCTAGCTAGCCACGGGACATGATATCTATGGTGTGCAGAGAGAAAACACTACCTTCCCTTTTTTCCAGCAGCCAGCAGTATCGTGGATGGCAGCTGGGGCACAGGTGGCATTTTGATAGCTGGCTTACGGAATGAAAAAGGATTTAAGGACTAAGTAGTCTGCCCACAACATCTAGGTCAGACATCACAGAACAAATAAGCATACTTATAGGCACAATCCAGATCAAAAATAGAAAGAATAAAAGGTGCAAAAGAAAAATAGACAATGACTTACACTTCGAATGCTTGTCACATAGAGCTGAAGATCTCATGTCACAGAGTCGTATTGTTCCTTTACTGCTGCTATATACAAATGTATTGCAATTATGCGGATGAAATTCTGCGGCTGTTATCACTTCTGTAAGTTCTTCCATGTTGGTTGGTTTAATATCCACAATGTCTGGAGGACACCAAATTAAGGCCAAATAGTCACATTTACCTAAACGGGTACAAATTCACTTTTCATTTCCATGGTGAAATCATCAACATAGTTTAAAACCCAGCTCCAGTCAAATGTTTTTTCTTTTGGATAATTAGAAAGGGCCAGACACACAGTAGGTAAATGCTTTATACCCAGATAGTGAGGATTGTGTAAAAACAGTCAACTTTTTATTGCTGTCTGTGTCCTTTCGTTCCTCTCACTTTATGTCCAGATGATGGTTATCAGGGAAAATTTTGACTGGAGTTGGGAATTAAGTGCTTTGTTCTGCTTGAATTTATAGGCAACAGTAGGCAGGACTGCCACAAGACCTACTTACTTCACATAACAATCCACCCTATTATCCCAAAGCATGTCATAAAAAGAAAGAAAAACCTATGCAGTTGTGATATATATGGAGGACAAACATATAAAATGTTTGCTGCAAAAGGAAAGCCAGCTTATATATTGTTACCCTGATGTATCTTGAATTATATATTGGTGGTCTACTGACACAAGCCCTTTCTTATGAACCAAAAGGATACTGAAACTTCGATTTGTTATCTCTAGATTCCACAGGTTTATCCTTAGATCATCTGCTGACATGTAGGTTTCATAGTCGCTGTTCACAGATATTGAATTAATGTGATATGTGTGTGCATTGGAAAACACTCTGCGGGGTGTGGCCTCCACCATTAGATCCATGGGCCTCAATACAGGTACCTGAAAAAAGTAACACATCACACATTAGTATAATGCATACAAATATTTGACACATACCTAAATACTGTGGTAAACAGTGTTGAAAATAATAACTTTAAAGTAAACCCAGTCAAAAAAATCTTACATAAGCTTTAACATGTTACTGTTAAAGTATTTTTTTAAATATTTTTAAAGCTGCAGCTTTTTTTTAAATAATAACTGTTCATCCTGCCCTAAAGGTTCTTGTTTAGGCACTTCCTGTTATACAGCAACAAAATGACACTACCATGTTCTAATGTTATCACCATCAGAAAGCCCATCATGAAAAATGTCATGTAGCCAGTGATGGAATGCATGCATGTAGATAGGTAGTGGCTGCTGGAGGTCAACTGCACTGACATGCAAAGGATGAATAAAAAAGTGAAAATATTTGATATTAAAAAAAAAATGGCAAAAATGTACACAGTACTTTAGCAAACAAAAGGTCCAGAACTGTGGCACAGCCTCTAGTGTGACCCAGTGACATAATTAAAGCCTGTCAGGCTGAAGCACTAGGGGTGACACACACACAGTTGGTACCTTTGGGCTCCTGCAGTGTTTTCAAAGTCTTTACTGATGTCAATGAAGAAGAAAAAAATCTGTGGTTTATGTAAAGTATAAACATAAGATGAAAAAAATGATAAAAAGAGACTAGCAAAAATACAATAAGACTTCAGCAGAGCTAAAAAAAAAAAGGTAACAGACTTCCTAGGACATCATAAAAAAAACTGAGGTATTACTGTTGTAGGTGGAATTATGCAGGGGATAGTTTAATCGTTTTATTATTTACCAGTGTCCCAACCTCCTATAGGTGGCAATATACCCTAAGCACATTTAAGTTCCTGTGTCATTCAATGGATGATAAATATATGTTTACTGAATATATACGATACTTCTCATGTAGCCTGTGACCATGTTACAAAGCTTCCACACACAAACACATTCCAGCTCTGGCCAAATCTTGGCAGTGGGAACATCTGAAATCTGTGCTACCACTGGGAAATGTAATGGAGGAAATATATTATTATTATTATATACAAATGCATGCTTTAAAAAGTTTTTCCCCCCCCGTTAATTAAAATCATCTCATCAGTGTCAAATAATCTTAATGTCTGTCAATAAGATAAACATGTTTCTATTTATTACATCTTGCTTGCCACATTTGGAGTTGCATTAACATTAATGGTACCACAAGAGCAACATGTGCTTTTCGTGCGTTACATTTGGGTGCCACTGGTATGAATGGAAGCTTATTCTAAACTATCTGAGTGGTTGAACAGGGAAAGAGGAGTCTTTAAGCTTTACGGTGTTTATGATCCCCCCCCCCCAAAAAAAACACACACAAACAGGACAGCCCTGTGAATAACTATGAATTCAAATGACAATCTATGTTTAAAACACATGTTCTCAAACATTACAGAGCTATGAAGTTGCAGAAGCCCTCCATCTCATTCTGCAATCGCATATGAGAACATCTCAAATACCCTGTGCATGTTTTTTGTGGACCAGATGTACCATGTTTAGGAACATCATATATGTCACAATAGGAAAGAGGAATCATTCGGCTGAGTAAATACATGCATGGAAAGGGCATATCTGATGTTACTAGAGTGTTTTTGTGCTCTGTAATGCATTTTCACAGAGTGCAGCGAACCATTCTACTACAATCAGCAAAACGATTCAGCAGCATGTAACGTTCAACTTTCTTGCAGTCAACATTTTAGACAGTAGGATAAAAAAAAAAATATTCAGCGCATAATATAAAACTGGAATATTTGACTCTTCTTCAAAAGGAAAAAAAAAGAAATAGAAGTATTACCATAGTATCCGGTCTGGTTCCAGCTACCATTAATATAGCATTGGTTGGTAGCATTGTTTGCAACGGTCAGCCATAATTAGCCTGACAGTTGCAAACAATGCTACCAACTGGAACATCGCCTACAATAATCAGGTTGGGCATTTCACTAGAGACAGAACTTCCATTCTGCAGAATCTCTCAGTTTCATACATATTTCTGAAATGCTGAAAATGCCTTGTGTGAACAGAAATTGAAAATGTTTGTTGTTGTTGCTGAATTCACACATCATCAAGACATAAATACATTGATAACTGGTAACAACTGCTATTAAAAACTCAGTTTGAATATCCGAGTCTATGGCTAATATAATAATTTTTTAGAGAAAAAAAAATTGCCTTTAAACAGTCATAACTCATTTCATAATAAAAGACACAATGAATATTCCCATTGTTGATCAAAAGCCATTAAATTGATCAACAGGAAAAAAACATATCTCAAAGTAAATATATAAACCAAGTAAAACATGCCAGATTCTCTGATTCAGTTGCTAGTGGGGGTATAGAATGGATGTACAATGTACAGAAAATCTTGAGGTGGTAGTCAAAGCTCTAAATAGGTTTGTAAAAAATTATTCAAAGCTGAGCTATATGATGATATATAACAATGATAAGATATTCAACTAACATTTTCAGAAGGAGAAATCAGTAATGGGACCTGACAGTTCTCTTATGACTGGTTTTATTCAAGGATAAACTTGTACCACCACACCAATGTAGTCAACCCCCTGACAGAAATGATAGAACCACTGAAAGGTATCTCAGAGTACATTGACTGAAACAGTTTACAGTAAGAGGATTGTTGAGGATTCTGTAGTGTTCTTGGGACTATAGACCCACTTGCGTCTTCTCCCTACTGCTGATAACATGCAATACTGGTCCTTCCAGGTGCTAAGGCCTACTACATTCCTGCCTTTCAGAATACTTTGAAGTGTATAATTTAGAGATAATTCTAATAAACTGAATCCACTACTACCCTATAGCAGTGCGCTTCAAAGTCTGTCTTTCACTTACTCCCTATTACTTTTCATTGCAGTTCTGTAAAGCCTATTTTGCAGTTGGTACTTTGTTGAAGAACCAACTCCTTTAGAAATCCTAACCTTTTTTTTATTGTCCCGATCTCCCTGAATTCAGTGTTTATCAAGCCTTCATGAAAAAGGGGCCCTTTTGATAGAGACACATTGGCTTTTATATGGATGTTACAAATACAAACTATATCTTGACCATAACAACAACATCCTATTCATACTTTTGGATTCCAAGGGAAGGGCACAATTTTGTGGTTAGAAAGTTCAAGGAAACTGTTAAGCCCTGTAAAATGCTACCTCAGTCATCTAAAAATGAATTTGGTTGGCATTCCACATTAATATTTCAGTAGGACCTTCATTGTTTTTAAATAGAGGTTAGATTTTTTTTGTTTCAATTATGTGACTTTTAAAACACAAATATAACAAAAAGTCAAGAATTGGCTTGATTTGCTAAGCTTTGCAATTTCACCTCACACTAGCAAAAGCTGTTAGCAAGGTAAAGCATTTTATTCATCTCTGACAATGACAACAATTAATGCAGCCTTGAGACACACCAATGACTTAAAGTGACATTAAAGGATAATTTTTTCCCCTCCCCCCCATGTTAATGTTAGCACTTACCTTAAATTATGTCTCTTAATCCGATCTTCCTCTTTCCTGATATTTTCATCTGTCCCTCCAGCGGTGCGGCGGCTCTCCGATCCAGCGCTGACTCCTCTCTGTTTGCAGGCACTTCCGATCCAGCGGTGTCTGCATGCGGGTTCACGCATCCATAGACTTACCTTACGTCTCTGCTTGTCTCCTGGCCCAGAATCCGAACTGTGCAGTTGATAGTACAATGTTGAAATCCCATCAGCAAATAACACTGCAAAATTGTTCCAAGGATGTAGTGTATGCAACCAAGCTTACATGAATATAGTTGGATGCAGGATAGTAGGCATCTGTGTACCATATTGCCAATTAACATTGGGAGAAGAATGTAATTTACTGTTCAGATATGTGAAAACGTGCCAGAAGGATTCAGCGGGTAACAGTCTTCTGTGGTACAAAAGGGCCTTAGCACAAAGAATCTTCTCACCAGCAAATCATAACTCTTAAGAATTACCTACTGAGGGAACCACATTTTATATAACATTGTCAACTGTTTTGGGTGAATGGTATGGACTGTGTAATGTTTAAAAAAAAAAATGGAGAGGAATTAAAAAGTATTTGGAGAAAAACAATCTTTATGTTACCATACTAAACAGCGAGTACTTTCCAGTTTAAACAGATCTTTTACTACTGAAGTGCTTGGAAGACCCGATCCAAGTTCTTCATGTAGATAAAGGCTTTTGTACCCTGCCAGGATAGGCATTCACACAACATGGCGAGCAGTGGGTGATTTCTTTTACAAAAAGGTGGAAGAGCATGTGTTCCACTTCCCATCAAAGAAACAAAGATTGAAGTCTGAAGAATGTACACCGTTCACACTTTCCAAAGGCCGCTGTTGAGAAAAAGGGTTTTGTAACAGAAAATGCCAGGAAATTATCCTAGCTTTTTGGATTTTTGATACAATTAGAGATAAGTGAACTCCATCAGGCAGTTCAGGGAATAAACCTTTGTGAGTCTGTACAAAGCAGGATTTCTAAAGTTTAGTTAGTTGCAGAAATATATTTGGAAGAGATAAAATGAACAGATGGTGATGAATTGAGTTGTGGCCATATCACCTTGCTCTCCGGACAGTAAATTCACACATCTCTTGGCATCATGTGCCATCAATTTGGGCTTATGCTGTTTTTGGTGGTAACAACCTCATCCAGGCAGTTGTGTAGCTGTGTTTTAATTGAACTGCCATAATAGGAGCATACATAAAAGTGTTGACTTGCGTCCCCGACTCTTAACCAAACTCTTACGCTTTAGCCTCCCCTTCACCAAAGCCCAAAATATAATAAGCTTCAAAACACTTACTCCACAATTACAATCCAACCCTAAAACAAATCTGTGCTCCCCTAAATGTAAAACCCAGACAGCTCTGTAATGCAACCAACTTCCATGGTCACTACCCCTTGCCCACAGCCTTTTGGCTTACTCCTCCTATTAGTTAGAGCAGCAGTAGACCACAGTGACTTACAAAAATTGAGGCAGTAGAAGGGAGAAGGTGCTAGCTGCAGTACAGAGCCACAAAAAATGTGGCGAAACCTTGGTGCTCTGCAGGGCAGCTAAGCTGGCACGAAGTCATCTGGTGCCACCCACCCTTATATATTTTTTTTATAGGTGGGACAAAGGGTCACTTTAGTCCTTAACTCAACCTTAGACAACAGAACCTGAAACTTTTAACCTTTGATATATAACCTAAAGTTGAACTCCTGGTTATGGCTTAATGTGGAACCCCAGGGAAATAGATGAATACACAGTTAAAGGAGAACTATGAGGCGAGTGAAAATCACTCAGCCTCATAGTTCTAGTCGACCTGTGACAATGAAACTGTCACAGGACTGCTCAATAGATCGGGAAGTGAGCGAACACATACCATCGCTCGCTTGCTCACTTCTCGATCTATCCCTGCAGAGAGCCGTGAGTGACAGTCCCCCCTCCCCTTTCCGATCCTCCAGCGCTGACTGGCGGAACAGATGGGGAGGGGGTGGGTAAAACTGGCTCTAGATAGGCAGAGCCAGCTGTCAATCACGCAGCTGGGTGGATCTCGACAGTATACTGAGCTTTGGGTGACGGGAGGACGCTAGTTCGTGTCCTCCCATTAACCTTCGGAGAACTATGGGGAAAAGTCCTGACCCCATAGTAATGTACATATAGGTTTACGGATTTACTTGCAAAAGGAAACATAACCTTGTCCTGTCACTATTGTGATTTACAAACAATGACCATACTTCCAGGAAGATCAATCTGCTGGAATATCTATGCAAAAAAATGATTGGTTAAGCCAACAACTTTTTTCCATCACATTTTCTTTAGACTTTAAAATATCAAAATAAATATATATATATCTCCTTTTATCCAGACTATTATTTCAATTATGTACATACACCCGTACAGATCCACACAATTTCTATGACCCAGTCTTTCTCCCACCTTAAGAAGACCTTCCAGCAAACATCATGCCAGCCAGAAGAGAAACTACTTCCCGCCCCTACATTTCCAGCTGACTAACGGATTGCTTATTGAAAAGCCTGTGTCACAGTAGTCAGCTGAATGTCACTTACTCTTTGAGCTAAAAACTGGAAGTGTAAGCACATATCTGAAGGCATGTAATTTATGTTGATTTCCTAACAACCATTGAAGGGGATTTCATGCCCCCAATTCCTAGGAACACGGCAGTTACGTTAACCATGGCAACTATAAGCTGGGTAGAAATTTTAATTTCAATGAAGCAGTCAGCTTTCAGTCTCCCGTTTTGGAACGTGTGGCCCATTCATAGTAAAGAAGAAAAAAAAAAGACTGCTGTGAATAATGCATGTGGTCTACCCATTGCAACAGAACAAACAAATTTCAAAAGGTTATTCTAGCCTTTGAAGCCATCAGGATATATCAGCTCAGATAATGTTTAATTGTATTCATTTTCCCTAGTTTGTGTGACTAACAGAAAGCTGTATTATATCACTTAGCGATTCCGTTATTATTGCAGCTTAAAATAAACGGTGGAAACATCCACATTTTAGTAATCTATTTCCTTGCACATAAAATCCTAAATAAATGAAGCCATTTGCATGATTAACAACAATCTAAGTCTGTGCAGATACTTGTAACAAATGAAAGCAATTATGCTTTGGCCACATTAAATGGCATTAAAGCAGGATTTGTGAGATATGGCACAGCATAATTACACAGTTTAGTGCACCTCGAACATAACCTCCCTTGCCGAAATAAAGGAAAGCATATACTGATCATGGTGCTTGTTTAAAAGAAATATGCATCAACAGAAAGATGGATCTGCAGTCCTATTTCTGCTGCAGTCCATTCTAAATTTTTGTCACATTACTTTAAATGGATGGCAGAAGAGGGGTGGTAGAACTGGGAAAAAGACAGTGATCACTTCCGAATGGAACTCAGAACCAGAAATTATCTGAAATGCATTCATTTCCTTCCTTGAAATGAATCTAAACAGGAGCTCAGAGTTTAAAGGATGATCAATGAGCTCTCAAAGTGGCCATACATGTTGCAATTTGTGATCTACTGAGTATGAATCTAGCAAGAGCTCAGAATTTCAAAGCATGATCCATGATTTCTCTGGAAGTCTTAAAGGAGCCATGTGAGTAGAGATTTATGATCAAAAAAATATTGTTCCACGCTGTGCGACAGACTGAAAATATCAGAAGAAAATGCGAACACCCAACTATAGATGTATATGATTGATCAAACTACAGATCTTTTAAAATGGATCAGTTTTAATCAACTGTTTGGCGCACACAGAAATTTGTTAGATCCATCAGAAGTAAATCTACAAAATTCCACCACCGCTGAATGGCACAGTAGAGTAAAAGTTGATCAAGAACTCACTAAAATCGATCAAACAGGGAATCTCTAGGCATTTACTGAATGATCATATCAATACATGTCTGGACACTATTATACCAACTATTCTTGTCTTTGCTAGGCAAAATAAATCACTAACTACCAAGCAACATCTGAAAAGGACAGTTCCTATATCTTCTCCAAAACAAATCTAAAAAACAAAATTTAAAGTAGTCCTACACTCCGTTTCCTTTTTCAACAATACATCTTTATTCACAAATGCAGCACAACACAATTATTTCTTCAAAAAAATGTCCAGAAATACCTACTTTAATACAGGTGCAGCCTCTGGGTCCCTCCTCACAGCTTCCACAAACATCTAGGGTCATCCCTTCACTCACAGTAACCTGATCCCCCTTACCCCGGACTACATGTCCCATAATTCAAATAGCCCCCCACGCAAGCGTGACCCCTGAAAGAAGAGTGTCAGAAGTGTGTCTTAGTACATCTGTTGCTCTTTGGCTGCCTGTGCCTGTAGGTGCAGGAAGCGTATTTATGCCAGCCTGCAGTTCTCCTACTGGGAGTATGCACAATAGGGTGGCTCTAACGGGGCTTCATATGACCCTGTAAGTCCAGGAGCCACCCTTATAATGGAAATCAGGGCCAATAATTGGGGACAATTTAAAAAAACAAAAAACAAAAGGAGGATATAGGTACAGAAACATATGAAGCAGCAAACAATGCAAGTCCTAACAGCATCTTAAATTGTTTAAAAGAAAATAGGATTTAATATCACTTTAACTAGAGCTCAGAGTGACTAAGGTTCTGTTGCAGAAGAGAACAAGGATCTCAAAGTCTTATACCCACTATCCTTGTCTTTTCTAGCTGTGAAAGTAGGCTTCACTTAGGGGTGCTAATGACTTTCCTGACATTATATAAAAAATTCCTAATAGATAAGCTCTGTTAGCGTTTCATTTCGGTACAACACTTTATTTTGTTTCTTTTTATGGGACTTTCAGACCATGGTAGACAGACAGATGTAGGTAGAGAAAAAAATGTTGCTTAAAGTCCTGGAATCAGAATGTAGTATACAAAGTATAAACATTGCCCAAGGTGGAGAAGATGCCCCTGGTGATGGTCAAATGTCCACAAACTGTGGGCCATACTGCAAGTACTTTAACTGCGTATTCAGCCATTAGGCTAGCATTCAGTTTTAACTTTAGAAAATGTTAATAAATATGAAACCTTTAAACAAGGAGTCAGTTGCATCCCCATGGACATACAAGTCGATGACAATACAAAAGCAGCTGAATGCAAGTTGATAAAGCTTAGAAGGAGATCACATGCAAGTCAAAATGAGGTCAACTGCATGCCAAAATGCACCTGATAATGAATGTTAAAAGATATCAGAAGCATCTCAAATACAAGAATGTACTTGAAAGAAGGCTAAATTTACCCACTGCCACAAACCAAAAACCCATTGATACAGGCCTTTAACCTGACCCCTTAACCATTGTTTCCAGGAGGGTTCATAAGGAATTTTATTATTTTCTAGTGCAGTAGGGCAAAACTCTGTACAACATGTTCTGTTTCCTTAAATAGTTTCATATAAACATTATTCTAAAATAAAGTACACCTAATTTAACCGCTTCACATTTGCCGCAGTTAAAGCTGAAAGGTCATCCCAATGGCTAAATATACAGGTAAAATACATATACACTCAACGGACAAGGACACGTGAGCATATGAACTTGTGGGACATCCCATTTGAAAACTGAGATTTGATATGGAGGTAGCATCCCCTTTGCAATCATACACAAGGATATCCCACCACACGCCTGACTGATATATCCCTTGTGATCACCTTGGTGGGTGCTGTAGTGATCAGTGGATGGCACCACATGCATACAAAGTAGAAAATGATTCACCAGCACAATCATCTTAATCATGAAAATGCCTTTACTGGCATTAAGCAATCCAGGGTCCCCACTTCGGTGATACCATAATTTCTAAAGTGTCAATAAAGGCATTTTCTTGATGAAGATGACAGTGTGCTGGTGACTCACTTTCCTATTTGCAACTACTACCCCAATCTTCTAGAAAGATATCCCACAGAATCCTAGGGTATAATTGTGGGAATTTGTGCCCACTCAGCCAAAAAAAGCATTTGTGAGGTCAGGTACTAATGTTGAATGAGAAAATCTGGCTTATAGTCAGTGTTCCAATTTATCCCCAACGTTTTCAACAGGGTTGATATCCAGGTTCTGTGCAGGTCACTCAAATCCAACTAACCTCCTTTGTGCACGTCTTTATGGGTCTAGCTTTGCACGCAGTGGCACAGTCATGGTGTAACAGAAAAATACTTTCCTCAAATTGTTGCCTCAAGGACTATTCATACCTATTGTGTTGTAATGCATGCATGGTACTGTGTCTTGCCTTAAGGCAGCTCATTCATTTTTTTTCAAAATGCTCCACAAAACACTGAAAAATCAGTCATGCACTGAGGAGAAAAAAAAGGAGTTTTACACCGTGTAAAAACTGGGTGTAGTCTGAACATCCACCTGGTAAAACTTAGAAAATGTATCAACAGAAGACCAGGTAGCAGATTTGCAAATCTGAAAAATAGATGCCTGATGCTGAAACACCCAAGGAGCATTTACAGACTTAGTAGAGTGCACCTTGATAGGAAAAGGTGAAACCTTGACTTTAAGCTTATCATATTGTAGGATGAACTGTCTGAGCCACTGAGAAATGGTGCAATGAGAAGATGGTTTTACTTTACAGGGACCATCTGGAATGACCAGAAGAGACTCAGTCTTTCTAATGGTAGTGGCTGCAAAACACAAAGCATGAACCACATCCAAACAGTAAAGGGAAATCTTATTTGGATGTATTGAGGCCAGACAATGGGACAAGACCACCATGTGATGGTTGAGGTGCAAAATATAACCTACCTTAGGAAGGAGGTCCTGGTCCTCAAAACAACCTTGTTTGTGTGTAATCATCAGGAATAGTTATTTGTTAGGCAAGGCACCTAGCTAACATACATCTAGCAGAGGTGATGGCAACAAGAAAGACAACTTTATGCATAAGAGGAAAGGGAACATTCCTAACTGACTCTAAAAACGTTTTTTGGAGAGCCAAAAGAACAAAATTCAGATGTCAGAGTCACTGGCGCTTGTAAAAGGTGGTGCTATATGAGAGACCTTAACCAAATTGAAAAGCTCTTTGGAACAGGATAAGCAAGGGATGACATTTGACTTATATTGGTACCAAAGGCCCAAATGTTGATGCAGGCCAGATTAAAAAGGAAAAATTCTTCCCAAGGAAAAATTTCCTGTGAGGAAAATGCATGGGCTTGAACCCAGCAAATTATGCCCTTTACAGGGGAGATTGTCAGGGTTTCTTACTCTTTCTTGTCCAGCAGCTTACAGCATGGCTTGTTTGCGGTGTCTCTGACACTGTTCCTCTTTGGCGCCCTATTATGACCAAATCCATGAACATCATTCAGCAACTACTGAAAGAAAACTCCTGATGAATTCCTGTCTCAGACTGATGATGCAAACATCAGTTCATGATTTAACCATCAGCTTGTCAATTCAGTCTCCGCTCTTGCGTGTGTTCTAATCTACCAAGTGCTCTGCAGTTGTTCCTGTTCTCCGTGTATGACCCTGGCTCTGACTGACTTATTTGGTTCCTGACTCCAGCTATTGTTTCTGTTCATCCTGCTCTGTTCCCTGATCTCATTCGGCTGACTACACGCTTTGGCATTTGACCTCTGGCTTGTCACTGGCGACGTCCTGGACTCTCTCAACTGTTTTTTGAAATTTGTGTTGATTGTTCTTTTTAGTAAACTCCTTTTATTTTTTAAATCTGCACTTTAATTTTGTCTGATTTCTAGGTTCTCTAACAGAGGTAGACTTACTAGCTTTCAGGTGCATAGCAATCACCGAATCAGAAATTAACCTATCTCTAAGGACTAAGCCATCAAAACAATGACCGTGAAGCAGGGTGGTAAATTGGTACTTGTGACAGAAGGTCCAGCTAATCTTGCAAAAAGCAGAGTTGGAGGGCTCCTGGAATGTCCGAATCTGAAAGGAGAGTCTGGAATTTATCCTGCCGAAGAAAGACTTTGGACAGAGCTGTACGCAGAATTAGATCCAGATATTTCAAATGAAGAGTTAAATCTTTGCAGGACCGCATCGCATTGCTGGACAGTGTCTGATGACTGGTCACTAGAACTGAACAGGTTTGGAAGATTTGGGGTTGAACTGGGTCCCTGGCCTAGGTCTGGCTTTGGAATGAGAAGTTTGGGAAAAGTCAAACTCTATTAGCCTCAGAGTAAAGAAACTTTTTGCCAGTAAGAGTCTAGGCTTCATTTGCCTAGGTAAAATGGTACTCTTACCACCAATGACATCTTCAATCAAGTTGTGTAAAGAAGCATCAAAGATATGTTCTCCATGAAAAGGCATATGCAGTAAACTTTTTTTTGCATTGTTGTTCCACAGACCAACATTTTAGCCAAAATGAGTGTATATATATTGACAGGCAGGAGACTCAGAGGGGAGATAAAATGGACAATATCTAGTAACCTGTCAACACAGTAGTGTAATACAGGAAGACATATGCGTTAAGTGCTGCACAACAGAGTGGTCAGTAAGGATAGTTTGGCATTCCATGGACATAATCTTAGTCCATTCCCCCAATGTCTAACAGATTGACATGACGGCTATGACAGGTTGCATAGTGAGAAATACCAGGGAGAATACAATTGTTGAAAGAGCCTCTAGACATTTGTCAACCTGATCTTTAAACACAATAGCAGTTGATGGGGACAGTCAGTGTTTTAATAACTCAGGAAACAGCTGGATACACAGTAGGAAAAGCCTACTTTTTAATAAAAGCCTCCTCAAACGAATAGTGTTCAGAAAAACATTTAGGAAGAATAGCTTATCAGGAGAAATCCAAACTGTACAGAATAGGATGAAGGAGTGTACTGGAAAGGTTTTGACAGTCTTTGGGCTTTTCAGGGAGCCCAGACTACTAACAGTAGTGGTTTCAGCTGCAGGCATGTGCGTATTACGTCCACAGGATCCGACATGGTATTTTTAAGCTTGCCAGCTATATCATCCATTCCGAACAAACTCATTCGGAATGGATTTGCGAAACTCTTCATCCCACAGCCAACCTACAGCAGAAGGGTCAGAGTCCAATACAGCTGGAGGAATGTCCAATAAAGACTTGGGAGGGGATGGCCTTACAGCCCTTGCATTCGAGTCAGCTATCATGGTAGTAATTTTGTTGAAACAATATGGCATAGCTGATATCAGTGCCTTGAGATGGCGCATCGCAATCCACCCCAGAGGGGTTAGTGAATCAAGAGCGGTTATTGGATCCCTTTGCATTGGTGATCAGACATGTTGTGCTGGAACCAAGGTAATTGTATAAGCACATCACGAAGAATCCTTTGCCAATAATAAACTAGTTCCAGAGAACAGCAAAGGTCTATAATACCTCTGCAGCTAACAGTATCAAGGAAATAGAGAGCACCACCTGCAGAGCCCTGTGCCCCAAGGTCACCATTTAGGTTATCACCACCTCATCTATAGGCATACTAACAAATGTATCTTCAGGGACTGGGTCACACCAGAGGCCCTGGACCTTTACAGAGCTCTGCAGCTAAGCAGTAGATTAGATGTCTGGGGAGTGCCACAAGCAGAGCCCAGCACCCAAGAGTCATATTAAAGACAGGCCACAATATTCAGAACAGTAGGATCCTGGTGTAGCCTCCAAGAGAGCGCAGAGAATTAGCCAATCCAGATAACTGCTTATAGATTGAAGCTCAACTGTGTAGTGATGAAGCCTTGATTGAAGAAAAAAAAATATCTAGTGAAATGGTCAAACTTTTCTCCGAAGATGTCCATCCTTCCAGGACACTAGCAAAAAACTGAAGCAGACAGCGGGAGGGCTTTTATCCAGACTGGCTTTTTTCTTTGCTTGGCAGTGTCTAATTCCTCCTGCAGGCAGACAACCAAGAGTTACTTCTGATCCTGTATCCCTTAATGAACAAGAAAGATAAAATGGTTACCCCCACCTAAGGCGTGTGCAGTCTTTGGTGTTGTAGTCCCTAACAATTTTGCTCAAGAGCATAAGAGTGCAGTCACCCAATTCAGCAGTTTTCTGGTGTCTATGGGAAGCTGCTGATCCTACTTGCTTGTTGCTTTACACCTGGCTCTGCCTCTAGATAGGCAGAGCCAGCTGTTACTCACGCAGCTGGGCGGATCCAGACATAATTGTCGGGATCCGCTTCAGCTGAGGCGTCTCAGTATACCGCGAGCTCGCGGTATACTGAGCTCAGGGTGACGCTAGTTTGTGTCCTCCCGTTACACCAAGGAGAACTATGGGGAAAAGCCCTAAACCCATAGTTCTCATTTAAACTAAAATATACTGAGATGGAAATCTTTTTCCCATGCAATATAATAAAGCCTAACTATATATTGAAATCTTTCAAAATCTATCAAAAGCATTAATGTTTCCATTTAAAGCACCTGTCTGGGATGGATGAACAGGTGCTAAGGAATCCTTACATTTGCATGCAGGGTGAGATTTCTAAAATATCACTAAATCGAGCTTTACTGTCACTGACTAAACCAAAATGTAAAATCCAATTATTAGGTATTGCAGTCACCATAGCAGCTTCATAACATTTCAATATCCAGTAAGCTGATGCTCCTAAAAGTACAGCTGGTACCAGTGTTGGGTATGGGGACAAACTAGTCCTCAACTCTAATGCATGTAAACAGCAGGCACAGCACCTTACAAAATTATGAAGCAGACAGCAGTTGGATCCTCTAGGGCTAGTAAATGTAGTGTCCCTTGGGCAGTCCACGTGAGCCTCTCAAGTCTCATATACTCCTTCAAAAGGCAGGTTCTGTGTTCTGGACATGCCCCCACCATCTGAGTGACAGCTGCAAGTACTTGAGTTTAATGATCCCATAGATAGGACTGACAGTCTCCTGAATTCTACATAAATGCGTCAACCCCTGCAGTAAAGGACATATGACAGTTCCTGCTACCGTCATTAAACTAGTAAAATTATTCTATTATAATTGCCCCACAGGAATTTTTTCTGTTTATGATTTTTTTTGTGATAAAGAAGAGGAAAAAACATTGCATATTGATATGACTAGGATTCCCTTCTAGTCAACAGTGGTGCTATATAAACAAGTGATTCACAGCCAAAGACAAGCAAGGTCTGGCAAAAGCCTTCTGGAACAGAAGACAATCATTGAACATCATTTTCAAGCGCTTACTAAATAGGTTTGGTAGTCCAGAATGTAAAATTTACACTACATTGTGTACACCACATCAAAAAACAATTGCAATTAGCTTACCAAGGCCTGACAGCTGTTATTCTATGGCGCCTGCTGAGTCAATGTGTAGCTCCACGGAAAAAAAATTAAAAGTCATTGTCCTCACTCAGCATTTGCAATATAAAAGATGCCAGGAGTGCAGCTTATTATCTAGCATGTAGGCAAGTAGGAGGCATTACAGAGCAATTATATAGGGGTAACCAAGTTTAACTCATCAGATCAAGAACATTAAGACGCTGTCAAATAAAATAAGTCCCTAACAAATTCAATTAGACTTTATTTTCCCATGGAAATACACTGATATTTGATCCTGCCTAATGGCAGAATTTAATTGAAATGCAAAAAGCGCGATTCAGAGGACGCATGTAGCCAGTGATTCCATCAGGGCACAATTTAGCCTTCCCATTTCAACTGTTCATTACTTCTGCAGAGGTAACGAGATGTATTTTATGTGGGCTTTTACAAAACAAAACTAAATGCGCAATGCTACAAAATTGTATAATGCAAATGGGTTGATATTACTGATCAGAGCTGCAGCTAACGATTATTTTCAAAATCGATTAGTTAGCCGATTATTAAGTTCGATTAATCGGTTATAAAATAAACATTTTTTTAAAAATGGCTCCAGTGATGGGACTGCTAGTTTGTATTGCGATTGTAGTCCATCACAGGAGCAAGCTTGGAGCGGTGGAAGTAAAAAAGAAAAAAAAAAAAAACAAGTGTGGTGTGCAATATAGTGAAATTAAAAGTGTAAAATTATACAGCAATGAATGCAGAATGGCACCGGCTATAGAGGACTACAAAACCCAGCAATAGTACATTATAGCTGGCGGTATTCTGCATTGCACTGTATAATGTACTATTGCTGGGTTTTGTAGTCCTGTATAGCTGGTGGTATTCTGTATTGCGCTTTATAATGTACTATTGCTGGGGTTTGTAGTCCTCTACAGCTAGTGGTGTTCGGCATTGCACCACTGTATAATGTATTATTGCTGGGATTTGTAGTAGTCCTCTATAGCTAAGGTATTCCGCATTGCGCTGTATAATGTATTATTGCTGGGATTTGTAGTCCTCTATACAGCGCAATGCAGAATACCACCAGCTATATAGGAATACAACAAATCCCAGCAATACATTATACATACAGTGTATAATGTATTCCTCTATAGCTGATGGTACATTGCTCTGCATAATATACAGTACAGCACAATGTACCATCAGCTAGAGGAATAAAAATCCCAGCAATACATTATAGAGCACCAAATGTGGGAAAGTGCAGGCTTACCTGAGCAGTCTTCCAGCAACTTGCTTCTGAGATCGGGCCTGTCTATCTGCCGCTGTCATCCCCCCCCACACCTGCTCCTCACTACTTCTCCCTGCGCCGATCGTGGATGTGGGCGTGCGGGGAGCGTGAGGCGGGAATGAGGCGCGGTGTGTGTAGCGTGGATGAGAGTGGACAGATCTAGCAGCGGCGAGCGTGAGGTGGGGAGGAGGTGCGGCGAGCAGCGTTTGTGGAGCTGTGGACAGGGCAAACTAATCAAAAGCCGATTAATCGATGATTGAAAAAGTTGACAACTTTTTCAATCATCGATTATAATCGATTAAATACACCAATTGACAGGGTATATAGTAGCTGGCTAACTAAACAAAATAAATATGGTTCGTCATATAGACCCTAATTTTGAAATAACAAAAGCACACTTTAGATTTGAAAGTGTGTATATATAGCCCAAACTACAAAACTATCACTAGAACAGAAGTGAGGGTAAATCTACCAATACGGTCACTTGTGCAGGTAACCATCTTAAGCTGGTCATATACTAGTAGATTTCCGAACATCATTCGACTTACCATTAGTTGATTAGTCGTTTTTCGCAAACAAATTAAAATTCCCACAGTGAATGTGGTTTTTGTTCAGGAAACTGCATTCTTTCCAAAATCGAATGTTAAAATAAAAACGCAATTTTGTTCGACATTCATCAAGTGTCTAATGGCATTATCGGGTGGTAAAGAAAGATCTTTCATTCAAAAATCTGCTAGTACACGGTCAGATTTCCTCTCATCTCCTGTTGCATCAGAGGGACAGGAATAAAAGGGAACTCTCCATAATGGGATAAAGGAAAAAACTATTAGTGTTATGGGTACACTTTTGCTAGTTAAGTTAGGTTGGGAATGTACAGTGTGTCTTTTAAATATTTCTTTATCCTTTATTTTTACAGATTAAAACTTAATTTCAATTTTTTCCCCAAGACAGGTAAATTTGAAATACTGCATTTTAATATTACAGATTTGCTTTTACAGCCAACAGGTGATGCTCTTGGCCCATTTTCACATGCTTACTGGGCTAATCCTAATAAAAGCTGGTTTACAAAGCTCAGTAGCTCAGTGTAATTAATTGAAATGTGTGTTGGCATGACTGCTTATAGCTTTAACTCGGGGCACATGACAGGGTGGCAATTTAAAAGCGATGCACATGTAATGCATTGTTGTGTGCTGCATTGAAAAGAACAATCACATTTTTCAGTCCATTGCTGTGCATTGGCAGCCCTTTCAAAATAAATGAGCTGCCCCACTATAAGGCATGTTAACACACCACAATAGAACCCCAAGGCCTAATTCACACGGGGCGTGTATAAAGGGCGTTTTTTTTTCATGCACTTGGAGCTGCGGGAAGAAGCATGTGGCCATCTCATGTAAGTCTAAAGAGACACAGGAGCTGTGCATGCTCACACGCTGCTTCCCACAGCTTTGTGTTTTGACAGCCGCACACAGATCGTGTACGGCCTCAGAACCATACATTATGGATCCAGGTCTTTGCACTGTCTGTGTGCGGCTGTCAAAACGCAGAGCTGCGGAAAGCACCGGGGGAGGGTGCATAGCTCCTGAATCTCCATAGGTCTTGCTTGAGCTGCCCACACGTTTCTTCCCACAGCTCCGGGCGCATTCGAAAATGAGCTTTAACGCTATAAGGGGCAACATAGCCCATGTGAATGAGGCTTTCTGCTGGATTCGGCATTTGCAGTCCAAGAAACTAGCATGCAGGTTTGTCAACCAAGAAATACAAATATCAGTTTTGTGTTTAGCAGCCTCTCAATGGGCACTTTTGGCAGATATTATGCAGTTCTCATAAAAACTGATACCACAAGAACTTGGAAACCATACTTGCCAAAATGTTCTGCGGACAGCATTTGTTGTGCTCTGAATGCCAACACCAAACTAAAGTGTGTAATAAAGGAAATTGTGGGTGAAGGAAATAAAATTATTCCAGTAGTATGCTTCCCCAAGGTAGACCTGAAACTACATGTAGACCCCAAGCTCTCTGTAATGAAACAATGTTGGAATCACAGATATTCAATTCTTTTACCTCTTAAATTGGGAGATAAAGCTTTGAAAATCCTCAAAAATGGACACACTTTTCCTTGGGGTCTTTATAGACTGAGCGGGTAGATTCCAATTAGTACCAAACTACTGTAAATGCAGGAAATTTATAATTGTTACATCGATTTTTTCGCAGTTCAGCTGCATTTTGACTGAGAGCTTGCCTCAAACACTAATTAATGAAATGCAAGATTATTTGGGAAAACTTTTCCGGCCACTTAATGCTAGATGACTAGATCAGTAAACCGCACTTGGCCCACAAGCATTCGGATCTGTTCTGAACAATCAAAACACCATTTAGCTATGTGCACAACTCAACTTTACATTCACTATAGCTTTCCTGTATTCTTCCCTTTTAAAACGTGAAACTGTTGCTGCTTCTTTAAGTGTCTAGTCACAAACTAGGAGAGAAAAAAAAGACCAGCAAATGTTACGTAACTGCAGAAAATGACAGGTACCTCTTCCCTCCTGTACAGGGCTGTGTGGCAGTAAAACCGCTCCCTACTATGTATTTTATCTGTGTATTTAGTGGCTTGCCTAGAGTTCAGCCTTAATTAAAGGCTACAGCATAATGTGCAACAGTCTAGCATGCTCCATTTTAGATTTGTAAATTATATAGCAAAGGTACTACATGTCCTTGCTACTGCTATTCATATTACATTTACTATTCCTGCATATCAGTTTACCTACCTGTATCCTATTGTTCCTATTTATAAGCCTTATGTCTCATAAGGTCTCGATAATGGTTATGCTTCACCTCTATGCTGTCTGCGGGTATAGTGAAATGTAATATGAGTGACATACTGGGAAAGAGCTTAGGCATTGGTAACACTTTTTAGTCACTGAAAAAGTGTTGACGAAAACTATGACGAAAATTATTAGTCGACAAAATTAACACTGTTTTAGACCCCCATAGGGCTGTTGCCAGTTATGGGTACCATGCGTGGGAAACCTTGATAGCATATGCTCGCAAGTGAAATTGTGAAAGGTGTACGAGTAAGATAGTCTGTGTGTATAATAAATATATATATATTATATAGATATATAGATAGATCTATAGATCTATATATATAATATATATAGATCTATAGATCTATAGATATATCTATATATCTCCTTGAAAAAGCGGTTGTAAATAACTACGAAATGTATTTGAATGCGATCCACAACCGATCAGATGATCCAGCAAGTGAATGTTAGGGGCAGTGCAGAGCTGGGCGATTCGGGACGCACATCCCGGGACCGCACGATCATGCACAATTGCACACAGCAATTGCTGTGAGGCTCCATTGATTTTAATGGGGTTATATCTGCACGGCAAATCACAGAAAAAAAAGGTACATATACCTTTTGTGGCACACGAAGCGTAGAAAATAATTGCACCACCAGCGCGACTCCGTGACCACAAGGCAATCCACATGGTATCGTGCAAGTTTGCCGTGCGGTCACGGATCGCTCAAGTGTGAACCTGGCCTTATATTGAAAGGTGAAAGTTAGAATTTATGTATTAGCTGGCTAGTGAGGATAGTAGGGTACTTATGTGGGGAGGACTTGTTGCATACAAACATTGGAACAAGAATGTTTAATGGGATCGTTTTCAGAGCTTTTAGAATTTTTGTATAACAAAATATTTTATATAAAAAGAAGAATGTTGTGTGAATCCATTTAGGTCACACCTGAAAAGTCCCATTATTTTATGCATATGGTACAATTCTCATTCGTAAATTAAGATTCGACCACAGCAAGTGTCATGAAACCAAAAAGCACCTTCCTACGCAGATTCATCTGCATCTCAATTGGCTTAAATAACTCTTCCATTTTCAGCTCTGACATGTAAATTACTTCAGTGCTCTATTTTTATTTTAGCAATGTGATTTTGTCACTGGCAGAAAAACAGTTCTGTACAATGTCTGCCACTGAGAGGAATGAATGATTTAAATGCTGGCAACCAGTGTGTCACAGCAGCAGCTTTAGTGGAGAGATTAGAGGACTGGCCTTGTCAGGGTCTTGTCACTATTCGGCTCTCCCCAGAGGCCTTGGCAGTAGGTGGATAGATGGTCACACAATAACGAGGGGAGAAGAATAGCATTGCATTAGTATGAGGTAGAATGCCACCAGAAAGAATGCTTTAGTTTAATCTGTCACATAAAGATGACACGGCTGAACTGCATGCTACTGCTGTTATTTTAATTATAGCATTATCACCGTCTCCTTTAATCATAGTACCAATAGCTTTAAAGAGAACCTTTCTCTTTTAAGCACATACTTCCTACATGACATTTCTCTCACACACACAGTATCCTGAATAGATATTATTTATGTCAGATAAAGGAGGTGTAGACAATGCAGCAGCTTAGACTTCACAAATGGTAGCTAGTGGTTTGTTACAAATAGAAGTGGTTTGTTAGAAAGGATTAAGAAGTTAGACTGAACAGAGACATGCAAGTAGTATGTCATACAATGGAAGCCATAGGCCAGATTCTCAGGCAAGTGTTACACCAGCTGCTTTTTTGAAAAATTGTTGCCAATAGGGATACACTGAGTTTTTCGGTACGGGAGTACAGATATTTATCTTTTGGTATTTGCCGATAACGGTACTTCTGCTAGCATTGAGCCGGCTTTCCAGGCAATCAGCGTGTCATTGAGCCGGCTGTTTGCCTGGCTCGATGTTGATTGGCTGGGAAGCCGGCTTTCCAGCCAATCAGCATGGAGCCAGCTTCCCTGGCAAATCAGAAAGCCGGGCGGCAATCATTACCCGCTGCCTTGCTTTCTGATTGGCGAGGAAGCAGGCTCCATGTTGCCTCGCAGCTCTACCAGTCAGTGGAAATCTCCCTCTGACCGTAAGTTTTGGTATCAGGGAAGGTATTAGAGCATTTGTATGAGTATTCGCCCAAATACTCGGTATCAATGCATCCCCAGTTGCCAACATTTTTAACTACTTCACCTATGGAGCAACTGCTTAATTTTTTACATGTTAAAATCTGCATTTTTGGCTAGCAAACCACTTTAAGAGGAACTTCAAGCACATCTTAAAAATGACAACGAAGGCACCTAGAAAGGTTTAGTAATGGCGATCTACAAACAGATACTTATGGATAATTGCAGGCTTTTTATTTCTTGCATTCCTTATTTTTCTTTATCTCCCCATTCTTCTCATGGTGGCCAATTTTACTAAGGGCAGATTAATCCACCTCCCTGGAGGTCCATAAAAATCCAACTTTATTGTTCTAAGTTCCATTCAAAGTTCAAAATACAAGGTATACATCACCATAGTATCTCTCCCACTCCAACACCTATCTTTACTGTCATGGAACTCTGGGTCTGCCTCCTTGAAGATGTACCCTTCCCAAGATGCATCTGTGAGGTCAGGGCAACATCACTAGTGCATCACTCAACTAGGAATTAGAAAATAACCAAGTCAATGCAAGAAATGTTTAATGAATGTAAGATTATTTAATATTGACATGCAAAGTTGCATGCTGATGTGATTTTTATTTTGAAGGGGGTAAAGGTCCACTTTAACTACTTGCTGTCCGGAGCAATTTCTTAATATTTCAAGCCTCAAAACTACATGTGCCTGTGAAAACAGCAAAAAAATGTTGGTACCCAAAATCAGGCAACGCTTCAAATTAATCAGCTTAGAGTAAACTATAGGTCCCTCATTTATGGTTATTTGCCTCACTCCACTGTGCACAGATATACCAAATATGTACTCTGTAAATGTTGTTTACATACACATGTATGCACGCACTAGGGGTGGGTCTGCGTTTTCATTAATGTGCATGGGCCAAAGGGGGGGTTTATTTTCTTCTTATACTTTAAATTTTTTTTAACACTAACAAGGCCTCCCCTTTGATAGCATTGGGAAGGTATAAAGGTACTCTTTATGGAGACATCAGGGGTCTATTAGGCCCCAGATGTTTCCCCCTGTCCACCTGCACAGTGTGCTTGAACCGCTGTTTACCCAGCTTTCCAGCTGATATTTTGACAGCTTTAAATTTGGAAATGATCAGAACTGAACACTTCTGGGTTCCCACTCTGCAGAGGACAGATGTACCCTAAAAGTCATCATGTGACTTGCTGGAAAAAACCCCAAAGAAAAACAACAAGCTGACAGCTGCCACGGCAGCGGGCTGATCAAGACAAAATCTAGCAATGTATGGCTGGCTCCTTGTGTTAAAGCTATGTGAATTGAGCTTTTAACCTCAGTTTTAATATAAGTTGAGTAATTAAGGATAGTTAAAGGAGAACTATGGGGTCAGTGTTTTTCCCCATAGTTCTCCTTAGGGAAAAATGGAGAAAATTCGAGAAAGTGCTTGTGTTCACATACTCTTTAAATACTGGTCATATATAATCCAACCATTTAGGCAACACTACAGAATTACACATTTTTTAGGATAGGGCCTCATTTACACTGTGTGAACTCGGGACGCACACGTCTGTACAGTGTGCACACCCGTATCGGGCTGTTCCCAGGAGGGACAGGTGCTGTGTGTAGCAGCCTGTTCTTCGCTATGGCAGGACGCTGCCATATGCCATATCCGAGCTCGGTGCAGTTCGGGTGGGCCTATGACCTTCCACAGGGAAGAACAGGCTGCTACACGGGAACAGCCCGATACGGACGTGTATGCCCAGAGTTAAAGCAGCGTGAATGAGGCCCTAGAGTGAACAGCCATAAAAATCCAACCTTCTTAAAGCACTATCATAAAAACTAACTCACAGAGCAGTCATCACTAAAAAAAAAAAACCCCACACACCGTCAACCAGAGAGTGCAAGACAACAGAGTGGCAACAGGCTTTAGGGCCCATTCATGTATCGCACAGAAACACATGGTATTGCAGTATTGCGCATTGCGGCTCGATCAATCGCATTGCAGGCGTAAGGAGCGTTTGGTTTGCTACTCAAATGAATGCCTACACAACGCACCTCCTGTAGGTTAGCGCACAGTGGGTGTGTTATGGCTGTACCGTGCGTCAATTGCACAGAATTGTGTAATTAACACACAGACCTAATATGAACAGGCACTTGGCGACAGACTGCCCCACCTTGAAAAGGAGTGGTAGTCTGCTTCATGAGCCAAATATTTTGTGCAGCTAAACTGATCGCTCAAATACTGGAATCACACCACAAAAAGGATAAGGGAAATATATTTATTCTGTTCATTTAATATCATATTTACACATACAGTACATGTCAAGTTTTTAATTTAGCGGTTTTACATTTTGGGAAGCAAACTTTTTAAAATCTCTTACTGCTCCAATTGCGCCAATTATTGCTTTAATAAATCTTGGGTCTGGGGTGCGAGTACTGCTTGTAATACGTGATTTGATATTTTATTTTTTTTTATTATAGTCCATTTTGTACTGAAAATGCTTTTTGTTTGCATTGTTATAATACAAACCTTCATACTGCGGTGTCCACGCGGAGACCACTGAGCCTTTGCGGTACAGGGATTTGAAACACATTTGGAGTTTTTTTTCCTGCTGTCAAAAGCACTCAAGGTTATGTTTTCTATCACAAACCTCAGGAGGAGGGTACCATAGGGGGATTTGACCCTTAAATCTAATCTCTAAATGATGCTCTCTCTGGGGTCCAAGGGGTTGACACCTTGAATGGCTGAGCAAAGATAGCGAAGCTGGTCTTATCTTCCTGCACTTTGGTCCCCATCATGTGACAGCTATGACAATAGGAAACTGCTCTGCTTACTGAACTGCGGAACCCAGCCACATCTCTGTTAATTGAAAATGCAAACTTTGAAACCAAGCCTTCTCCAGTTCAATGGTCTAGCACTACTAAATTGGTCTTTGGAAAACTAAGATAAATATAGATAGTCAATTTGCTCTAATACAAATCAAAAGGGACAGAACAATTTCAATGATGCTAGATTTGATATCAAAGAAACCTAGATATATTCAGTAACATGGAAGGTGACCTCCAGGTAATTATGGACAGTAATTACTTACAACAGTTCAGTGTTCTTTAGAAATTTAGAAACTGCAGTCTCTGCAGTTTGGTTAGCAATCCATAGCTCTCAACTGCCCCTCATTTGAAGGAGCATCCCTTTCTCAGAAAGTTGGGAGGTATGCCAGTCAAATAAGTACATCTGCGCCATAGCTGAAGTGCACAAGGGCTTTTGCGATGCAATTATAATCTAATGAGGAAAAATATAATCCAAATGAAGGACACTGCAAAAAAACAGGTACCCTCCACAGAAAGCAGCCAAATACTACAGTCATTTGTCTCATACAAGTTAGGAACTGAAAACCAATATCAGACTTGGGGCATAGGCCAGGATCTCAATTTCTCCGTTCCTTCAGTTACAACACATCAGCTCAATGTTACCACAAATCAACATGCTTTGAAAGGCCCAATTTATTTTCAATGCTCATAAGCAACACTACCTTTACTTGTCTTTTTTTTTAAATAAACCTTAATTTCAAGCACCCATTTACACCACAACACAGGGCTCCTCAGTGCACATCTTTGTTTGTTGAGGCACATTGCGTTACACCACCTATCCAGTTTGAAAGAGCGGTCAATGTGTCTTAATGTATGAAAGAATAGGTCTTGCTCTATCTTTTAAAATGCAGAAAAATTGCTTTCTTTATTGTGGTGCACACTGTACGTGCACTGGGGTGCAATTTACAATGAATGGCAGCACACATGTACAGTGTACTGCTACGCATTAACAAAACCAAGCAACAACTAAGCATTACATTACACTTGTGGAGTGAAGGTCTGAGATGTGCTGAATACAACATATTAGTAATTCCATCACAACACAGCTTGGTTGAGCCTCTTAGCGTCCTACAAGTTCAGAAATCAACACTTTACTAGAGAAGACCAGTCAACTGCAAAGACAACAGTCGCATGGAATTTCTTCTATGGCATAGTGTCTTGAATGCAGTCTAATACATTCCTATTTGTCCAGAAGGCAAAATTATCAAGGTCAAAATGTTGTTTTGTCCCAGTCAAATATTCTGTGCACTTCCTTAAGAAGAGGAAATGTCCCCAACGTGAGGCAGGTCCCCTCAGAATATTGTCTCCAATGGAAAATTTACCCTTCCATTCCTTTTTTTTCCCCCAAAAAAACCCAAATTTTGCCATTGGTGTTGATTTGCTAATTATTATAGAGGTTATTAATCTCCTGAATCTTCGCGATGTGCGCATGTGTTCATTTTTTATTTCCAATCATGTGGGAAGGAAAAATGTATATGTATATTTATTTATATTTTTGCTAGCACGACTAGGTATTTAAAGTGAACGCAGCTTCATGTTATTTACCAACATTCCCTTTGCAAAGTAACCAGTTTCCAAGGTGAACACACATTTTGCTAAATTAAGGTCCTCCATTTAATTTCATTCCATCATTCATGGTTTAATAAACCAACCCCAATGGTGACCAGAGAGAGAGAGAGACAGAGGGTGAGCCTACCTAGTGGAGAGTGCAATAAAAACTAACAGAAGTCCTAAGCCCACACTGCAAGGATTAAATGCTCATTTATACTTAAGGTACTAGTAAAAGATTTTTACTTGCCTCTTTACATGCTATAAGAACGGGTTATGAAGCCTCTTCACACGGACGTTCCATTAGTTGCAGGCATCCTGAGTTCATCAAGCACAATACAGGGCCAATAGCTCTGCATTGTACACGAGAACAGCAGAGGACCAGCCACAAGTCCTTTTAAAATGTATCCTAGGCATAAATGACCATTTAAAGCCCATTTCCACCTTTGCAGAGGTATTTAAAACAAAAACAAACACATGCCAACATTTTTTGGGGGGACACAGAGCTTTCATTTGGTAGGTCAAGTCGGGTAAATAGACACCAAACAAGCCTTAAAATTGCGCGCGCCCGCAAAATTGCAAAAAACTACCACACTGAAAATTGGTCATAGGCGACGCTTAAAACGCTTTTATTGCTCATCAGTTTAGTGTCATCAGTGATTAATGGCCCTAAAATTGCTTGCCCTCAGACGTTCGCGGTGATATGCAACATGTGTTGCACAATAGGCGCAATTGTCATTTTCACACTTTCACGCATATCTGCGTGTGTATGAGGGGTCGGGGGACTTAAAAAAAGTTTTTTTGAATGCTTTATTTTTTTTTTACAACTTTATTGCTATCACATAGGGGGCTAGGAAGCCCCCTATGTGATAGCCAATTTACATGACAGGTCCTCTTTATGGAGACATCAGGGGTCTCCAAGACCCCTGTCACCTAGGGACCTCCATAGAAGTGATCTGCTTCAACAGCTTCAGTAGCTGGAGAGTGACACTGAATGCAGAAAGTAATGTAATATACATCACTTGCTGCATTCGGGGACGGAGAGGAGGTCAGAGGGAGATTGCGTACCGATCTCCCTTTGATCTCCTGTCACAGAGCAGCCGTGCCGGTCCCAGCCGCATCGGATCACGGGACCGGCACGGCAGCGACAGCTGCTCCTATACAAGCGATCGGGTGTCTCTAGAGACGCCTGATCGCTTGAATGTAAAGCTCTCGGCCGGCCGTGTAATTACAACGGCCAGCAAGGAAGCTACACGTCAGGCTCTGCCGTCCTCTCGCCACAGACGAGAGGACGAGTGGATTTTTCAAGCCCTGGTCATGAAAATGTAAACATGTATACATTATCACAATAAATGCTAATCACTTACAAGGGTGGAAATGGACTTTAAGCTTTGCATTTCGGGGGGGCTATACTGCAGGGGAATTTTCTTTTTTCCCCCCATTTCATCTTTAAGCCAAAAAAAAAAAGCACCAGGTTTTCAGTCCAGGTAATGTTTAGATTATAGTTTCGGTAGAGGTTTTACACTACATGTATATCCTATTTACCATTAATTTGGAATGTAAACATAACTGCAGAACAAATCAAAAACTCACCTAGTGGCCCAGATTCTTTATAATGACAGGAGAACTGGAAAATTAGGTTAAATGTATTAGATACTTGTAATTTATTTCTAGCCAAACATCAGTTTCTTGACTAGACATGAAGATCATTTAAATGCGATGTCTGTCGAGAAGCTACAGTGTGCGATTCCAGGACTGTGCATGTCTGAACTGAGCACAGTGTGCATGTGTGACATAGCAGGAGCTCTCAGTAAGCTGTCACCCTGGGGAATAAAGACAGGACAAGAAGATGAGCTTCATCACACTTGGCTCATTCCAGCAGCTCAGGCTCAGCAGTCACATCTGCTACATGGAACGGCTCCAAGATGATATCCATCCCTTCGCTGAATTTGAATGCAGGCAAAACAACTTGCTGCCTTTTTCTGTGACCTCCCTCTGGCCTTTCGAGTCTTTTTATGTATACAGTAGAAGAGTGTCAGGCAGGTCTGCTACACTTTGAATATAAGAGTTATGACAGCGGGAGAAAAAAAAAAAACAGCCACTTAGCTATCATGGGGCTGCAGTTATTCCAGAACTACAGTATGTGCCTCTGGCTGAGCTATCTATAGATCATAGTAGCAGGGGGGCTGCACATTTTTCTCTTTCCTTTTTCTTAAAGGAGAGCTAAATTCATAGCTGCAGTCATTAAAATGTTAGTGGCTGACATTATTGGATAGGATCATGACAAGTGTGAAATTATGCAGAATGAGATCAAGGAATTATTAAAGCTAAAACAAGAGTCTGCAGTAATCAGACATTGGTTACAATTGATAGTGAATGTCAGTACTACAACAGCTTATTCATACTTCTCAGGAATTCGAGGTGGCAAGCTTTATTGTCGTAGCATATACACCAAGAACCTACATAGACCGGTTTCTTCTAAAATCTTAATTAAAATCCTTAACTCGAAGACCCCTCCTCTGTGTTGGAGACCTCCAAGCTCTTGCCCTTTAATGAACCAAGAAAAACAGCATTTTGGAAAACTATCTCCTACAAGAGCCAGCTATGATGAGATACCTGTTTTAAGGTACCCACAGACACACATGACGATATTTGTACTAACAAAAAGGAAATATGGTGGTATTTATGGACCCTTGTGCAGAAACTTCCTCGTTGACCGATCTTGGTGGTAGAATCAATCCTCTGAGCTGAATTCTTTCTTGTTGATCACCAACATTTCCTTAAGTGCAGCTATAGGTTATTCTTAAGCATGAATGCTTAGAAATCAGGGCATCTTAAAAAGTTTTAACCAAACCTTTGACTAAAAAGCACTTTTCTGTCATGAACAATCAAACATCAGCAAAACTATCTGCCTGCCTTTATAACCCCCCCCAGTTCAAAAGCAATTCCGCTAGCGGTACTAAACAACTGCCTTCATACCAATTGTGTAGAGTTTCCAGACATAATATATATACACATATACATCTATCCATCCACCTATCCACCCATCCACACACATATTTTATATACACATATATATTATATATACATAAACACATACACACACTATTTATTCCAAACGTATATGGCAAATGCTATTTTACCTGCATACATCATTGTGTAACCAGACCTGGCTGTGCCCCACAGCACTAGATGGTCTGCTCTGACTATAGTTATGTGCTGAATCATACTCAGTCTCTACTCAATTGGTGCCAGTGGATGTAACTATACTGAAACCCCCATCATTCAGTGCCACGGTACCTGCCCCCAAGCTCATAGCTATACGGTGCATTGTTTGCATAATGCTCAGAAATATGCCAAGACTGCAAAAACATTTAACCGTACCCCTAGATCCACTGAAACCGCAACTAAATCTGCAGAACCAAGTCCATATTCTGGTATGAAAGCAATTGTCTTTAAAGTGTATCTGCAGACACAATTTTTGTTTGTTTTGGATAGGGAAATGTTACCACCCCTGTCAGGGTTTTATTGCGGTCTGTACCCTTACTGGATAGTTCATCTCTATTTGCACCAGTGACATAGTCACCAGAAAAGTAAAGTTTACTTGTCAAAGAAACAGGGTGCAAGGGGAAACGTACCATTTGAGACACCTATTCTGGTGACAACTAAGATGGGGTTTCATGGTATTTACAAGTGATTTCTTCTTGCTTACTTCGGTGTTAAGGGGAATCTCGTCAACAGGACACTGGGAAAAAACCTGAAGGGGTTTTACCCATTCCTTACTCTATCCGGTTTCATAAGGCTACAGCACTTTGTAGACAGTGTTTTCACTTTGTACTACCTTAAATTAAATAATCTCTTCCATACTTTAAAACTCTTTTAGTGGCCCAAAAAACATTGCAACACTGTGGACAAAAGACAATCTGCAGTCTTCCTATGCTGCTTGTAACTAATACAGTAAATACACATGGAAGTTATATGTAGCTAGATAAGCTGCACAAATATTAGTAATGCCATCACAATACAGCTGAACTTCTATTGATTTTTGTGACTCCTACAAAGAAAAGACCAGACTACTGCAAAGACAACACATCAATTCCATGGAATTACTTCTATGGCATAATGTCTTGCATGCACAGTCTAATACATTCCTATATGTCTAGAAGGCTTGGAATTACAATTTTAAGTTCAACTGTAAACCTAATACGGTATATTAACACATTCAGTATTATAACACTGACTGGCAAGTAAAAATGGCAACATATAAAGTATATGCAACATATAATATTTCAACTCTGCAACACATTTTGTTTTGAAAAGCTAGGTTTCCCCAGTCATTTTACGCCCACCTCTGGCTGCCCACTGAGCCATTCATGAGATTACTAGACAGACAGTCATTCATCTGGTTAAAGGAAAGTCATTCATCAGGCTAAAGGAAAAATCATCTTTCTCAAGGTCAGAATTTTATCTCAGTTATTTTCAGTTCTGATAAGCTACTGAAAGTATAAAACATATGTCTGAAAATGTTATTCATTTCACTTTGATATACACCAAGTTGTAAATTACCCCTACAGCACTTCCACACTGGGGAAACTGTGGTCTATTGATCAGTGCCATGCTGAGTGACTTTACCAAGAAGCAAACACCCCCTCTGGACTCCGCGCTGGCAGATCTATGGCACTGTGCCAACCCAGGGGGTGAAGCTACATTACAACCGCAGCCACAGAAAATGTAATTGCTTCCAGTGTCATCAAAGGGAAAGACCACTCATCCTAACTGTATTCACGGCAGTTGAGTTCTCATATCTTCAGCATAGGTACTTTCTAGAACTGGAGAAAGTCAACTTTTTAACCTCATCATGCCCTATAATTTAGGAGAATGATGTAAAATTAAAAGAATGGCAAAGCATTTCAAACATTCAACGAACAGTCCCTATTGGGACCAAATTGTCCATGACAAATAATTCCTTTTGATTCAAGTATTTAAGCCTGGAGCCTTTATAATTCATTTTATAATCAGATGAAAATGCATTTTTTAAAAACACATTCAGAAAAGCCAAAGTAGAGCATTCAAGCAGTGTACTTACTCTTAGTGTAGTTATTGTGCATGGGTCACGCAGCCTTCCTTCTTCATCTTTCAAGTTATAGCCCTCTGGTCTCTTGTCTCGCTCACTGACTTTCCATAGTTTTACAGTTTTATCTAGAAGTAAAAAAAAAGAATACATTTAGAAATGGTAAGTGCTTTGACGTGAAGCCAAGTCTTTCAGGTGACAGACTTTCATCCTGCAAACGCAAACTACTTGGGGTCATTAAAAGCTGAACTCCAGGAAAAAAATGCAAAAAAAACTACCCTTGCAGTGGGGTTTCCCCTGCACTAAATGCTCTTTTTTTTTCCACCTCGCTCCGACAGGCTTCCTCCTCTCTTTGCAACCAGTCCACAAAAGCTTCTTCTTTGGTGCTCCATCAGTGAATCGCACTCTGATGTCAGCACATACAATGCAGGATCAGCAGTAATGCATTGTAAGTGAGGGTGCCAAGGGAATAATGGGCACAGCAAGTAAAACTACTTTCTAAAGCAAAACACTGGGCAGGATTTTTATTAACCCTTGCAGTAGGGCTAGCCCCACACTGCTAGGGTTAACTGTTCATTTTTGTCCAAGTAAAAAAAAAAGTCACACCCACCTGATGCTCTTGGTCCCGGGCGTGCATGGACTGGAAACACCAGGTGCTTACCCATCCGAGTATGCATGCCTTAATTCTAATGCAAAACCCTTTCTGTATATGACAAGAAGCGGAGTCTTGCCCAGCAGCTCCATGTGAGGTTCCTGCAGCAGATTCTTTAGATCTCAGATGAGGGTTAAATAGACTCTCCCAGTTTAGCATAGTTACAAGGTTTACTGGGCAACATCAACAAGAATTAAGGTTTCTTGTTGCCGGGGCTAGTGGTGGCCAATATACATCTTCGATAGCTATTCACCACAAAGCCTGGTCTGGTGATTATTGGACTGCACAGTCTTATTTAGACACCCTGCACATGTTCAAGGCACGTTACCGAACAGTGATGTTAATGAATGTGCTATAATAAAATATAGATTGGTGACTACAGTTGACTCCAAGTACCATTCAGGCAAGCTTCATCCAACTCCAAATAAATAAAAAAAAGTCCACTCATACTCAATGTGAGGTTCAGCAAACATCACAAATCTAAGCTGTGGAAAGAAAAAATATTGGCCATTGACGGACTGACCTCAGTTTAGATTTTTTATACAGATCTATACTGCTTAGGACTACCTGGAAGGTAAACACATTTTTGAAGTGTATTTTTTACTTCAATTTATATTTGTTACGTGAATCTAAAATGATAGCGCTAAAACAACAAAAATATAAGCGTTACGCCTAAAGTCCAAGTATACAAAGCACGGCAAAACTCCCAGATCACCCAAAAAACTTTAGATTCAAAACTGTTTCTACACATCATCGCCGATCCTTAATTTGTCTCCTGCCCCGCTTGCCTGAACAAAGCCCCTTAAGAAAGCTCATACAAATGCAATAACACGGTACATTTAAAAAGAATAATTTTAACATCCTGCCGGAGCTGAAAATGTCACTCTGATCGTTGAGATAATATCACTGTAAATCAAAAAACTATTTAAAAACTCAATTAACAGAACATTACACCATGTAATTAATCTGTATTCTCTCACAATGGGCCCCTGGCCTCCCCCCAAACATATTTCAGGGGGCTGTAAATTGTATTAAAATGATCAATTGACTAGCTGCTAACTCACTTCTCAGAAATTCTAACCTTTCACTGCAAAGTAATTACATAGGAGCATATGTTTTGGAGATAGGTTTTAATCCCTTCACTGAGGAAGAACTCCGGCTGCTAGTGCAGGACTCCAGGATAAAAGACAAACTGTGTCCTTATTAAAACAGGTCTGATGGAATGTGCAGAAGTATATCAAAAGATCAATATACTTTTTTTTTTCTGGCTTTGAGCATGTGCTGCATTTATATTTCCCCAAGTGAGGAGCCGATTCCTAAAGTCAATCACTACAATCTCAAAAAAGCTTTAACATGTTGATGTAATTTCTGAAGCCATTTCCTATATTTTGAAAAATGCAGCTTTAGTTAACATAATACCTGGTAATCCTGCTATAAAGAGCATTGTTCAGGTACTTCCCGTTATAGCAGCAGTTCTCAGCCTGTGGGTCATGACCCAAAAGTGGATTACAACCCCTTGTGGAGTGGGTCGCCACGTGCCTCCTGCTGCGCTAGGCGAGAGGCTCCTCAGCCTCCTCCTAGGGCAGCAGTGTCAGTCACTCAGGTGGGAGGGCAGCAGCGGCTGTGAATAGAAAAGTTCAGCTGTACACACTCCAGCAACATCTGGTGGCTGGGGAAGGTGTACAGCAGCACTTTTCTATTCACAACTGCTGCTGTTCTCCTGCCTCCCATACAGTGTGGGCTCTGCAGGAGGCTGGGCCTTACCAGTGCAGAGGATGAGAAGGCTGCACCTACGGAGGAGACAGGGTGGGCAAGCAGGTAGCAAGGGGCTGGGGACTACTAAGTCCAGTGTGATGCCAAGTCCTGAGTCCAGTGCGTTACTAAATCCTGAGTCCAGTGCGTTACTAAGTCCGGTGCTGGGTCACCACAACTTGGCAAATGTTACCAAGGGGTCCTGGCCCTACAATGGTTGAGGACCAGTGTGTTATAGGATGGCAATGCTCAGTCCCACTTTCCAATGGAGACTGCACATGGCTGTTTCAGAGCACATTGCATAGGCATGGTGCACTTTGGTTACCAGCAGGAAACCAACCCAGAGAAAATCCACACAGCCATTGCTGGAGTATGTGCATGTAGACAGGAAGTGAATGCAAGAGATCAGCTGCACTGCAATCCAACAAAGGATGGCAAGTGTTATAACAATCTGTGCTGAAATGTCAGTTAGGGCGTACAGCTACTTAAATCCTAATGTACCAGAGTGCTGCTGGAGAGAACTCCAGTGGAAACTCAAAATCAAACATTGATGTGCATAAAAAGCCTACCCACTCAGTGCTGATTTTTTTCATCATTGCTATAGTTCAAAACACTGCCTTGCTCCTTTTTTATCCGGTGGCCTGAGATCTCCCTGCTTGTGATGCAGGACAGAAATTCCTAAGAACAACCACTGTCCGCTCCTAGCCATCTCTCAAGATTATTCGCAAATCCACCAAGTTCAAACCTGCCTTGATAGTCTGAAGGTAACTGGGAGATACAGGACGCAGCTGAAGAGGATGTTACATAGAAAAGGAAGCAAACTCGCAGCATCTCTGTTAAATGGTCCCTGCATTCTTGCTGCATTAGACCTCATGCGCATGGGCACACAAAGCTGTATAACAAACTGCGGGTGTATTTCTTCACACAGGAAAAAGCTGCCACTTACAGCTGTCTATAGTAATGAATGGCTGTAGGCAGCTGTATGTGGGTTTGCGCTGCTACTGGCGCAAACCTGCAAAATGCATAAAGCCGTATGCCACTGGATGCAGACTGTATGCTTCCAAGAATATATACTAGCATGCTTATAGAACAGCCACCTATAGCTATTCAATACTATGGGCAGCTGTGTATCCCGCGAGCGGACATATGCCTGCAGTTTACGTTACGTTATGCTCCCGTGTACATGAGGCCTAAAGGTGCCCATACACTGCTCGATTCTCGTACGAGAATCGCGGGAAATCCCGCGATCGTACGAGAATCGAGCAGTGTGAACGAAGATGTGCGACCGTTTCTACTGTACGGTCGCACATCTTTTGTCTAAGGAGCACGCCAGAAAACCAGCCGAAAATCGTACGATTTTCGGCTGGTTTGAACGGTGCTCGGGAGACAAATGCCGAGCGGGCTTGCGATGATCGAGAGTACGATCTGCCTGTCCAAGATGGGCAGATCGTACGTTTTTTTAATTACTTTACAACCATCGCAAGTTGTAAAGTGTATGGCCACCTTTAGACTACAGACAACAGACCAAAGTAATTTAAGTTAATTTTTTGATTACAGAACTCCAGCAGTGTTTGCAGATTAGCAACAGAAGCCCATTGATTAGGTGGAACTCCCCTGAAACCAAAGGCATAAATAAATGAACTGTTTAGTCCATTTATAGACATTAACAAACTTCTGAATTGTTCTTAAATTCCTGAGCATCAGCGAGACCACACAACCTATCAAGAGCAATAGAGGTACGGGAGACAATGCGTGACTTTGAGAGCCGACATTGGCTTAATCAATGCCCAGATTCTGTCATTTCAAAAGGAAGGATGCACTTCTGTGCAGTTTGTTTCTAAAGGCCATGTTATGACTATGAGCTATGACTAAGGCAGAGTAAGGCTGAAACGCGTCAGCAGTTCTTCGTATAGATGCAAGTGGAAAAAAGTTTGAATTTCTTTGGAAGATCATGTACTGGTTCTACAGCTTTTGAGCCTATTACTTCAGAAGAGAGTCATCCGTGCACCAAATGTGGATTACAAGGATGCATAATAGGGGGGAGCTGTGCGCTGTGTTTCTATTTTCATCTTCAAAGTAGCATTAAAAAATGCGTATAACAAAACAAATATGCATTGCCGAGCAAATTATTTCTTTTTTTGCCCAAGCACTTACAGTCAATGTTTTAAAACAGCTGGCTCCAACGCTCTTAGCCTCACTTCCCTGAACTTCCTGTCTAGCACAGTCTTGAGCAGCTGCCCATGTACTATCCCGGAGATGTGAGGAAGGGGGAAAGACTTGTTGTGTCTGCTCGTTTGTGTTGACACACCCACTGGTTGCTAGCACACACGTTGGGGGCTCCATAGGACCCTGCAAGGGAAAGCAGCCACCCTAAAACAGGATAGAAGGGCCACTGCCTGGGACCAGCTAATTCTGCAGGAATCAAACTTTTTTAAACACCAAGGAGCAGCATCCATTGGAAGTGATTTAAAAATGAAATGGCTTAAAAGCTTTCAACTTCAATACAACTTTAATCCATATCCGTATTTAGGCAAAGCAAATAGGAAAATATTTTAATATATAGTTACCACTAGTAACCAGTTTCCATTTTTAAAAAAGAAAAACGGATGATTGCCAAGTGGTTGATTGCCAAGTGAAATACCTAGCTGCACACTACGGTACTAGTTTCGGTCATAATGAAAATGGAAAAATGGATGGAGATATATGGCAAACACTATTTACTACAAGAATCAGAAGCCGTTCCGAAACTTACCATTAGTGGACAGCAGGAAATATGCAGCATTCTGCTGAGGAAGCCATCTTATTTTGTTTATTTTCTCTTCAATCTCTAAACTTTTCAAGTAATCGAATTCTGGCTCGTGGCTCTGGAAAGTGCTGTAAACATTATACTCTCCTCTCCTGTGAGGCTGATTTTTGCTCTGCCAAGAAAAAAAAAACCAAAAAACTAAATTTAGACATGTCTTAACACAGTTACAAACATACTATGTCCAAACCCATACGTCTAAAAGTATGTGGACAACCCTCCAAATTACGGAGTTTGGCTGTCTATCAGTGAAGGGTACTGTTAATGCAAGAGCATACAAAAACATCTGTGTGCTTTCAGCCTTCTTACAATGTCATTTTATGCTCCAGTATGATTGTGCCTCTGTGCACAAAGACAAGTCCATAAAGATATGACAAATTTGGTGCAGAGGAACTCACATGGTCTGAACAAAGCCCTGACCTCCAGCCTTAGGCCTTTCAGTTTATCTTTGGCTTGCTAGTCAAAACAGAGGTCAGGTACAAAGTCTAAATGAACAATTCATGTATGCCATACATTCCTTATGGGTGGAAATGTTAATGGGTTAAAATGTGAAACATCTATAACCACCAAGTGTACATGCTGCTTTCTGTCACACTGTGATTAAATAAATAATTAAACTGTGCCGGCTCCTCTAAACAAAAAAGATGCTTCAAAATAAAAGGGCACTTGCTGTCAGTTCAAATCTTTGGGGTCTAGCATGGAATTGCAGGTGAAAACCTTCTATCAGCCAAGCTATCCAAGCAAGGTTACACCATGGGAAACTCACAACCACCCAGGCTCATAAGTCAAGTGTGGTTTGCTTATTGATAACCATGGCAATGAGTGAGACATAAAAATTAGGAAGCAGCATGAAGCTTGTAATGAGAAAATAAAATACATTTTGTGGCCGGCAATCCTTACCTCCTGCTCACGTTGAAATATTACGACACGGCCCCCCTTGTCTCCTGTGGCAAGCAGTTCTCCTGTGTTGTTGAATTCAACTGTCGAGATAATGTCAGCTGGAGAAAGAGACAAAGGCAATTTTTAGATGACTGAATACATCTGCTCTTCCACACATCAACTCTTTCTGGCAAAGGTCATTTTCCCCCCCAAAAAAAATAAACAGTATGGATTGAAATGAGGGAAGACAATCCTACCATTTGGTTCACATTTGTATCAAATGTCCTTTTGAAAGCACATGATTTTGTGAAGACAACTAACGTGACCCTAAAATCTCTAGTTACATAGAAAACCAATTTACTGTCTAAATGTCTCAGAGTAAATAACCATATAATGTCATTATAGCTATGAAGTCTTTAGTATTATTGTGATTCACAATCAATGAAGATCTTAGAGATAATAAACATGAAGCACGCTTTATATTTCTTTCCTATTCCAAAGCCTTGTTTTTTTGTTAGATTTGTGTGGTATGTATTGAGAATTTAATTTTTAATATATCTATCTCTGTAGAAAGCGCACTAGAATCAGGATGAACAGAAGTGCCCAGGCTTCCCCTGTGCGTGGCCCGTGTGGCTTAATTGCTCCAAAGCAAGCTATCAAATCTTTGGCAATCCATTCAGCCAACAAACATATCCTCTCTTTAAAATATTTTTAGGAAAGGGGTCTTGCTCCAGCCTATGCATATCTATGGCACAAGTCTGTCTTATCAAAGTTCAGTGGGAGTGCCCTTACATTAAACAAAACAAAACCTGAGTCAAGGTCCAACTCTTCATTATTATTTGACAATCTCTTGCTATGTATGTCAAAATGCAGCTTCTCCTGGGGCATTCTGCAACATGACTAAGTCAAATGTGAGAAGACAAACATTTCATCCGGTTTAATGTATGGATGCCAATAAATATCCACAGAGCTAGGCTTGAGGGTAAAGTTTACAGGTAAGCACCTGGCCAAGCCACAAACATAACCAAGCTTTGCTTAGCCTGCAGTGATAGTGTAGAGACCCTGTGGACTCACCATCTGCAGGTGTAGAGTGGTTGCCAGCTATTGTGCTATACAGGAATTGGCCAAATAGAAGGACCACCTACAAACTACATAGCTCTTGTGTGTGATAGATATCTACACACACACACACACACACACACATATATATATACATATATATATTTATTTATTATTACACACACAAACTATTCCAACATCCTATAACTATTGACTATCCAATAATTTGAGGATAGTGGATATAAAAATATGTAATATTAGCATTCACGGAAGTACTTAGACCTTTTTTTGGTTATACTTCTCTTTTGGGTCAGGGGAGTAGATTTATCATGCTATAGTTGAAAAGGATCCTGACAATATTGTTGGGATTCACCATGGCTGCCCAATTGACAGTTGGCTCTGCATGTGGCCGAGAGCCAAAACCAGAGCAAGCTGTGCCCACCCTCTTCTCTGCATCGCTTAGCCAGTGCTAGAGCAACAGAGATTGGGGCAGTGACTTATGGTGGCTGCTCTTCACTGGGAGCAGAGACTGAGGGCTGACTGATCAGCAGTCACGTGATCGGTAATCGCTAAGCTGTCTTCGAGCAGCTTAGACAGCTGCAGTGTCCCACACCAGCTTTATGTACTGGGGAAAACACATTAAATTCTCCCCATACTTCAACAAGCTGTAATAAGTCAGTAAAATTTATTCAGTGTCTCTTGTTAATCAGTACTGCCAGATCAGTCTATCAGCAGGTGTGTGCGATACAAAATCGGCAAGGCATGCAAATCTATACTACAAATATTACACAATGTATGGACATCTCAAAAGGACCTCACAATTTCTCCATGCAAAAGCCAGGAGGTTGTCTATGGAGTGTAAACCTAAGGCATATTTTTTGTGGATTAACTCCCCGAGTCGGGAGTTTACCCCCAGCGGTAGACTGATGAGCTCATCTGTCACCCTGCTCTCTCCTGCCGTTAGCATGTTTCTTATTAGCACACAAGCACTGTAGCACAACTAACTAGCTCCTAGCACTACTACTCCCTCTCACAGACAGGGTTCTGTTGTACATATATTTTAAAAAAATAGGTTGCATGATGCACAAATTAATGAAAACTTCTATTCAATAGCACAGCTCAGCTTTAATCCCATGAACAGAATCTACCAAACTCTCAGCTTGTTGCCTCCTTTCACATCACTGGCATCTAGCAGCTACCCAAAAAAGCCATATACCTACTAAATCATAATTTAAGCATGTGTATGGGCATTGCTATAAAAATCTTTCAAATAATGCAGATACTAGCATTTTGTAGGGTGTATTGTGGTCTTCAAAAGGGGTTAAAATTAATAAAAAATAAATCACAGAGGATGCAGACTTATAATCAAGAGACTCACTGCAATCAGTCTGAACACTTTCAATCACATTACTGCGTATACTGTTTTACAATAGGAGGCTTAGTGGAGCCACATGGAATTTTGCTTCGTGTTTTAAAAGCAGTCACTGTAGTAGCTGTCAGTATCCCCTCGAGCAGCAGTGCAGCCAACAGAATAGGTGAATTATTTCTGATTAGCCTAATTGAGGTTAGTCTTTTATGTACGTCAGAGGTTAACTCCTGTGTAATTAGTCTCCTGATGAGCTTCACCCACCATCTGAACGTGGGCACTCTGCATGGTAACCAAGCAGAAAAGAATGATTAAGCCGACAATGGCACCAAAGGCTGTTTGACCTCTTATTTCCATTATCACATTTCCCGCACAAGCAGTGGACACAAGCACTACTATTGATTGTAAAGATACAGAACTGTAGAGGTACCTTCAGCTGATCAGACAGCAGACATGTTAAAGGGAAAGTAGAGTGTATTTTCAGTTATGGTATTGTTTAGAGTAAATTGATTTTTTTTAATGTTACAATAATTCTGGAAGAGCAAACATATAAAAGTATTAAAACAGAGATTTGTAGATTAGCCAACAGATGAAGCTCTATATTCCATGGTAAGCTATTCAGCTTTAAAGCTGAGCAATGGGAACAAAAATCTTCATCTAAATGTTTTTTTCAAAAGCCACACAGGATATAAATCCATTTTGTGAGCACCAAATGCCTTTACACGCTCTGTTATTACCTTGTAAAGTGTAGCAGGATCATCATCACTGTGCTGTACATAGCCTGTGCAGAAAGCAGATGTGTTGGAGGGACATAGAAGGTTCCAAACACTACAGGCTGCCTGTAGAAAACTGCAGGAGGGGGCGGACAAACGACCAGTCACCCTGCACAAGGAGAACGCAGCAGTGGACTGGTCTTTTCAGGGAAATTCCTGCACAGAGGCAAAGTTTTGCACCCATTACAGTAAAGATCTGGAAGAAATGCACAATTACGCCAAGATTCAAGTAAGAATACACATGAGCCCTGTATTTAGACAATATTTAAAGTGGAACTCTAGGAACTTATTGGGTATGCTAAATATACTTAACTCAGTGCTGCGCTATCTGTCATATACTGCCTGAGTGCAGGAGTATCACACTGAACCCAGTCCCCATGTATTATTTTGAATTACAGGCCTCGATTCATAATACCATAGATACAGTTAAGTGAGAATGGTCACCCTAGGGTAGTATTTCTCAGTCATGGCACAGTTTAAAAGTATGCAAAATCTCAAAGCAGTCTAAAATGTAAAAAACCTTAATGTCAAAAATTATGTTGACCCAAATACATACCAGACCCTTATCCTAGCTAGGGGTCTGTAAGGGATTCCAAGGGCAACCTCCATGCAAAATAAAACAAAATGTGGGTTTCCCTCCTTCACATCAGGAGCCCCCCCTCACAGCAGAATCCCCGTTAGTGCCCTCTTCACAACAGTGTGGGAGGCAGAACAAGTCTGGATGGAGGCAGACTTCCATCCTCTTCTGTATGGATCCCGACCACTCATCCTGTACTACAGTTATCGTTTCCCGTCTGCACCATGGAAACACATTATGCTGTGTCATGGCACCCCTGAGGAAGACAGACGGCACCCCAGTTAATAAAGACTGCCCTAGGATAGAAGTTATGCAAAGGATTACCAGGTATAAAAGGAAAAAAGCCTGAAAAAACCCACAAAAAAACTAATATAGCCAACACTTTTCAGTACTGGTGGGCTCAATAAGTAATAAATATATAAAATATATATATATATATATATATATCTATATATATATATATAGATATATATATATATGTATAT
>NW_017306529.1:210168-282612 GCF_000935625.1 Nanorana parkeri
AAAAATTTGATAGCGTCTCACCAGTCAGTCAAAAATTTCACCAGTCAGCATGACCGGACTATAGCCTTGCAATTTATGTTAAAAAAGTTTGGGGACAGATAGAGCTTTCTTTTGGAGGTATATAATCACCACGGGGGGAAGGGGGGTTTACTATACAATTTAAAAAGTACCATAAATGTAAAAAAAAAAGTTTTATCTTACCCATATTTTTAGTAAAACATAAAAGTCGGGGTCACGTCGGGTAAATAGACACCAAACATGTCAAGCCTTAAATTGCGTGCGCACGCAAAAAAAAATCAAAAACGAAAAATACGCCCATAGGTGACGATTAAAACGTTTTTACTGTTCATCAGTTTAGTGTTATCAGTGATTAAAGGAGAACTATGGGGTCAGGGATTTTCCCCATAGTTCTCTTTAGGGTAACGGCAGGACACAAATTAGCGTCCTCCCATCACCGTAAGCTCAGTATATAGGGAGCTGCAGCTTGCGGTATACTGAGACGCCGCAGCTGAAGCGCATCCCGACAATTATGTCTGAATATATATATACTAAAGTGGTGCATTTCTTTAATGCTATTTTACTGTAAAAGAGCTTCAAAGTATATTGAGACAGGAGACCAACCACCTAACCTAAAACTGCTACCATTTAACAAAAAAATTGTTTTAACTTGCTATTACAAGTGCACATTACCACCTTTCCCCCCCTTAAATTGATAAAAAATAATCCCTTTTATTTTGCCTTCAATCAAAATGGGGATAGCATTGATCCCACTTAAGGTTCTTAGAGACTCTTTGTGGGAAATAATGAACATGTATCCTCAAAAATTGGCTCTACTAAAAAAAACCCTGCACTAAAATAAATCATAGTTTACTAATTAAGTGGCCATTATAAGGGTTAGAGGAACATCTTGCTTCTGCCTGTGTAGTGATAACTCCCGTCTGCATCATGCCACCAGGGCTTTGTGATGCAAATCATGCAGCTCTCACTCTGAATGTGCTAATGAGCAGAAAATATTGCTTCAAAAACTATTTAAGGTAGACTTAAGATAAAGCAAATATTTTTAAAATAAATAAAAGCACTTTGATTTTTCAGAATAAAAGTATATTATCAATATACCATATTATTACAAAGCCACACTAATTCCTTATTTTTTATGAGAAAATACATTTTGGTTTGACATTTTAGGTATACATCATAAAATGGCCAATTTTTCAAGGGAAAATAAATAAAAATTCTTGGATACTGGTCAGCCAGAAGGTTGCAAAATGGATCAATATACACACATTTAAAATGTAATTACAAGTATTAGAAAATAAATGCTGTTTAAGTCGCTTGTATGGACAAAGTCAGAAAGCTTAATGTTATAGGTTTCTGTGGTTCCTGAACCATTAATTAAAAAGATACACATAACTATCTCCCTTCAAGGTAACAAAATCTCAGACTTCTTAAGATGCACTTGCAGCTAGAGTATTCATTCTCATAAGCAGATACGACGTGCTCCTCATTTCTGTCCAAATGCCAATGCACAGATATACAAATATTACAGGGAAAAATTGCCTTTTTTTTGGAGGAAAACCAGTAACCTACAATAATGCCACTTTCACTTATGACAGAAGCACGCAATACTTACTTTAAATACTAACATAGATTTAGTATCCATTGACAGACAGTAAAGCTTTCTTCATGACAAAACAGATATTTAAAGACGATTCCCAAAAATTAAGCAGCCTTTGGATTCTACAACTTTAACCCACAATACCACACACGCATAAGCTCTAAATCTCCTTAGGCTGTCCCTTTAGTTTTTAGTTTTGCTTCTAATTAACAGACCTGCAGACTGACCCAGCCTAACATCCGCCTACCTGTGTGTGAAGTAGTATATCACCACCTCTATCTACTTACAGCACAATAGCCGGAAAAAGATAATTACATAACAGCAAGTAGCCAAGTAGGGCAAGTAGTATATCCAGGGTTTGATACGGTGATAAAATAAGAATACTGTCTGTGGATACAGAGAATGCACAGCACCCCTAACTTGCACTGTGTCCAATGATGACAGCAAGAAACAGCACTGTACTGAAAGACACAAATACTGACCTGATGGATTTTATACCTTACAATATCAGAAAGACTGCAGCCGTCCTAAAATAGGACCTACAGAATTCATATAAGTTCTTCTCTCTACCAGAAAGCACACAGATCCATGTGGCCCATGGCATATCTGCTAAAATAAGACCTGTTCAGGCACAGCCACTAACTGGACACCTGCCTACATGTCAGCCATCCTAGCCCCTTTACCAGAAGTCACATGACGTATGACTTGGTACTGGTCACAAGAACAAATCATTGACATTGGTCTGTCTTGAGTCATTTTAAAACATGACTCTGGGCTAACAGCTAACGATATACTGATGAAATGCATATATGGGAGCAGTTTTAGCTGCCAAAGGATTTACATTTTTGTCTATCCAGTTCTAAGATTTACAGAGCGCCATAACACTGTACAGTCATGTGTATGACCCCCACTGTCTCCACCTCTAGCCTGTTGACTTAAGACTAATAGGGTATTTAGTCTGCTCTTTCTTTCAGCATGCTTCCTGTTGGCACATTTGAGTTTAGCACAACTGAGTGGCTCCCCGTTATGCCCTCCCTCTCAGAGTCTGAGTACTCCTGTACAGGGAATTGCAAAAGACTGACAATTCAAGAACCTACATTTGACCAATGCATTTATTAATTTAATACTAGGGATGCACCGATACTAGTATCTGTGCCGAAACTGAATATTTTGGCGAGTACTCTTACTCACCCAAATGCTACGATACTTACCCAATACCGGAACTTCCAGACAGAGGGCCACTCAAGAGTGCAGTGACCTGCCTCCCGGCATCCTGATTAGCTGGCTCTATGCTCCGAAGTACCAGTACGGTATTGGCGAGTACCGAAAGAAACTAGCTAAAGTAATGGATTTCTTTTATATCTGCCAGGAGTTCAGACTTAATACCCCAGTTTTATCTAGAAGGTATTCATTATTCTAGTTTATATATTTTGTTGAATCTTACAAATGACAGAACAAAGCAAAAGTGAACATACATCATGAGCACAGAGTTACATGTATTTATCAGTCAGATTCACAGCAAACCGAGAACCCTCCATCTGCAGAGCTTCAATATAAACCCGTAGCAACCTCCACAGAGACTAGCTTATAAAGCACCGAGCACTATAAAAGTCCAAGATGAATAAAGTTCTGCATGGCACTTACTGTACACATGGGTAAAATGTTTATTTCATTACTAATTAGATGGCACGCGGTGTGCAGTAAATAACACCAAATTTTAGCATGAACAGATTTTCATTCCTCTAACAAGTTATGGGAAACGTGTACCTTGAGATGTGTTATTTTAGACACATTTAACAGATCAAATGAAAAAGAAAAAAAAAAACAAAACAATCTCCCATCTGCTCCTACCTTCCACCAAATGGCATGAATGAGAAACAAATGTAGCGTGAAAAAGGTTTACACAGTGCGCAGTATATTTTTACTATGTGCATGCTGGCGTATTTACCAGCTGCAAGTGCAATAACCCAGCGCTCCATTACAGCGCCAGAAATAATGTGTGTTTTACACTATGGACTGTCTTGCCTCTACAAATATGAAGTCTAATAGGTGATTTATTGAGGTGCACCAGAACGTTCATTCCTACACACCAGAGTAAAGTGTTCCTTGTGCAAACCCGATCGTATACTGTACACAACTTGGGTCTGTTAAACAGGTCAAATGGTTGCTGCTGGTGGTGATCAAAATCGGCAATTTACAAATTACCAATGTTGTGGAGAATCATGCAATTCAGGAAATCATAATTCATGTACGAGTCTGAACATACTGGGCAGATCTGCATGTATATAGTCTAGTGAATCAAAACCTTTTCAATTGTACAGTTTCACCGATTAAGGAATTGATATTTTTTCTATAACGGTGTACTGTGGGTTTTTTTTTTAAATGTAAATCAGAGTGGGATTAAGCTTGAATTTAAGATTTTATATATGAAAAATATGCCTTACATATAATGATGTACAAAATGTGGTCAGTTGGCATGTAAGAAGATTGTAACGTCCATCGGTACAATAAAGACCAAAGTTGAATAAGTTCTGCAACAGTTACCACACTATATGAATGGCCTGATAATGTCCATAAATATACATACCTGAAGTAACATCACATGTTATGATTCTGACTGTCTGGATCAAGTCAAAATTTATGAGCAGGATATTTGCACAGAATATGGCAAGGACTTGGTTTACAATGTGGGGAACACAGGGGTTCATTAAAACCTCTAGATGGCACTGATTAATATAAATCCTATACTCATAAGTGACATCTAGGGGAGCTAGTGGCATGCAAACTGAACACCTAGGGGTTCATTTATAAAAAAAACAGTTCCACCTCATGTATACAAACAGGGAAACAAAATTGCCTTCAAGGGTATTTAAAGGTGCAGAATATCCATCTACAGGGAAACTCCAGCCAATAGACTTGAAAATAAGAATCAGTCAGGTGTTTAATGTAGGGACATTTCCCCTCTTTGCCTGCTGATGGAGGTCACCATAACAGGAAGCAGCAGGAAATCTCCCCAACGGGGGCTAATGAAATCAATAAATGTTTTACAAAGTCCTCAATCCCCACACAGCTACCTCATCATGTATCATTTCCCCCTCCCTTTTAGATTGTAAGCCCTCATGGGCAGGACCCTCCTTACCATCTTGTCTTTGAATTGTGATTGTAATGTCTTCCTTATATTGTAAAGCAGATTAAACAAAACAGTTCAATTTATTAGCATGTCTCGAAGATGAACCATCTTTGTCACTACCAATTCGACCTCTCTGGCTGCTCTTTGCCAACATAGCCAGTTCTTACTATTGACAAGTTGGAAAATCAGGACAATTTGAGATTTAAAATAGCTGAAATCTATTTGACGGTTATGGTCCATCCAGACAGCTTTCATTTTTGACACATAAATATGGCCTATCTAATGGCTAGAAAATTGCTAAAATCTGTACAGAAAAGCTGGTGTTCGTGTTTTTTTTTTTTTAAGATTCTTTTATTTTTGAGAACCTTTGTTTTTCAGCCCCACGCTGCTTTCAGGAACAAAGAGCGGAGATGCACACAAATTGTGTTATTAAAACGTGTGCCAAGCTCTCTTGCATTAGACGATCAGGCTCTGATTTCCAAATCCGTCTTTTAACCAGTCAAAATAGTACTTGCCAGTTTTGGCCACTGCCCATTACTTCTAGTAACAATGACAGCGCAATACTGGGGTGTGTAGACCTATAATTTATTAAACCGGCGTTTAAGAGTTTAATAAAACTCTGTTATAGAACTGCAATTCTGAGGAGCACCAAAGTGCAACCCTTCACTAATGTGACCATCATAATCAGTAGCATATTATAACCTTCATATAAAAGACCATAAAACCAACATATGAAAGCATTCTCTCTCTCTTTCTTAAAGGTGCAAGGAGCATTCTGCTCAATAAGCATTTCAATCAGAGGCAAGCGAATGGAAGCAGCAATATTTCTATACGGTGAGCATATTAATAATTTAGAAGAATAACCACTTACATGTCTGCTGAGGAAAGGCTCTGACACTGGCAAAAAAATGTTTATTTTTAACTAATGATCCTCAGAGACACTTAACTCTTGTACAGCTAGAGGCCTATCAACCAAGATGAAAAGCCAGGCCTGAATTCAGTGTGAAGCAGTATCTCTCCAGTGTTTCCATAGTGACCGGCTCCTCCAAGGATGCTGCTGTAGCACGCTTTTCAAAGTGTGTCAAAGGCATTCTGTGCTTTCCATTAAAAAAATTAAAAATTAGATTTGATTTCTGCAAGCCAGACACAAATGCGTTATCAGAACCTACAATGTGACTAACCTCTACTTGTTTTGTATTGGCATGCCATTAAGACAAGAGGCGAAAGGAAAATCTTTCCAAATTTCACAATAGATTGTGGCCGAGAACGTTCTTCCACAAGATTTCAAACAAAACAGTTTATTATACCAAAATGCTAAATGGCCTTCAAAAGTTCGTGCATATGTAAGGCCATCTTCTGGCACATTTCAGTGCTTGGTGCATACACATGGACATTATTAAAGGCTGTCCGTGAAGCAACAGCTATGTCCCTGAATAATAAATGATCATACAGAACATGGAAAGGAGGTGCAATCCCTATTTTATCCTCTCAAAAGAACAGGGAGCAAATGCGCCCACTCAGGAGGAGGTTTTATTTTTTTGAAGATGTAAACCCCAACAAAGTGATATTAAAGAAGAACTCCGGGTAAAACTGAAACCTTGCAGTGGGGCTGCCCACTGAACTGCGGGCATAAAAAAACTTTCAAATATATTCCTCAATTCCATCAAATGCCTTTGTAAAGCCAGATATTACCAGGTAACAGTAGTACATCACTGTGCTGTACATAGCATGTACTGAGAGCAGAGCTGTGGGAGGGGCAAAGCATGTTCCTATCCAACTACAAGAGGGGGCGGAAACCAGACCAGTCACCCTGCACTAGGAGAGCAGCAGTGGCTGGTCTTGATTACAGGAAGCTCCTGCACAAAGGCAAAGTTTTACACTGGATTACAGCATTAGAAAAAATACGCAAAGGACACCAAGATTCCAGGAAGAATACATGTCTTTTGCATTTAGAAAATATTAGCTCAGCTTCAAATGTTATGAACTATACGTCTGTAATAGATTACACAACAAATGTCAATTAACTTCAGTAACAATTTTTTTTTTGAGGTCATGGACTAATGAAAGATGGAAAGTCATTACTGAAACATTATTAACATCGTGTACAATTTAAAGCTCGGATTAAAAAAGATTAAACCAAGATCGGGTGACAGACCAAAATCACACAATATTGATCACAATTGATTTCCTCTTTCCACTTAAGGAAATAGTGTGGAAAACAGTTCTGCTGCATTAAGCACAGCAAGCCCTGCCATAAACAATGACAATGCAATGTTTCTCCTCTGCAAGTACCTACTGCGAAGAATATGGATTCACGGGGAGAGAAATAAAGCATATAAAATAATGTGCAGACAAAAAAGGTAGCCTCTTAAGAAAGGAAATCTATTCTCACCACAAATTATTCTCCATCAATAGAACAAGAGTACACAAAAAAGAAATTACCTACAAATCAAAAAAAAAATTAATTTAAAAAACACAATTGTATTACAGTACAACTGTTACAGAAAGAAGTGCTGTAGGTAGGAATACACAGTTATATGGTGGACAAAAAACTGGCATTTATAAATATAATTTACATTACATATTATATATAAATATTAATGTACGGCAACACACCAATTGCACCTATTGTGTGTATTGCATTGCGGTGTGCGAAAGCATGTGCTAAATGCATCGATACCATGCCTTTAGCGCAACGCTATAGTGTGAACTTGATATAAGTAATGCATTTAGATTTTTTTTCTTTATTTAATTTCTGTACAGATCAGCTGAACATTCATTTTATCTAAATACCAGCCTAAAATGAATGGTCAAACACAATTTTGTGCGCCCTCTGATTCTGTGTTTTTTTCCAGATCAGCAATGAGAAACAGCAAGGGAATCCTGAGCCAGGGAACCATTTTTACAGCATAAGGAGTTCTGGTCTTCCCTGCTGACATAATTCACCAACAGCACTTCCTTTTTCAGAAGAGGAAACAAGAGGAAACAAGTTCGGTGGAAACCATGAGGTCGTTAAATTTAATCTCGATAGAAATAGATATGCTCTCACACACACTTTTCCACTCGAGCCATTTTAGCGAATGATCAGAAACCTGGTCAACTGTGCCAGACATGCAGACAAAAAGTACCTTTCTGCCACTTCTAACTCTTCAATGTTTTGATGTGTGCACAGGGAAAGGATCGGTACCTTTTCTGTACTTGAACTGGAGTACCCTCACAAGAGGTAGTTCTTCATATTATTAACCCCAATGCAAGAACTGCTAGTGGTGCTTGGATTGGACGCAATTGGAGAGCAGCTGTGGAATATATTTCTAGTCTTATACTTTCTAGCAAATCTTGAAGATCTCGCTTTTTCAATGTAGCGAGTTCCTCCTTACTATAAACCACAAGCATGGGGTCAGGTTCATAGTGATTAGGCTGTGAATGCAACTAAATTAGACATATTTTTTCTGAAAAAACAATATGCCCTTGAAGCAGAAATCTGTCGGCCTGAGGGAGATTAATTTTTTATAATAATCCATGGTGTATTCTCAAGCATATCTGCTCCAGTCTTCTCTGCACCGAGTTATCTATAGCATAGTGCTCACTGCAAAGTACATAATTGAAGAAAACTTCGAAACCAGTATAATACACATTTTAGAGGCTCTTCAATGTTGGTAAATAGCCAATCTCAAAAAGGTGGAATGTTGCAAAATGGAATTCTTACTTTCTAAGAACAATTATTTATACGGATAGCAGGGTCTGTACAGCCAATCACATTTACACGTTTAGGGTAATGCCCATGCAGGGCAAACAGTAACTCCTGGACCGCCTTATACTCAACCTTACAAGTGCTCCCTCATTGTTCCTTCCTTCTGTTGGAGATGCAACAGCATATCGATTGTGTTGCTGACTATGTCTTTAGAGCACTAGATGGCGATGTAGTGCAAGTCTAGTGTATGCTAGTTTTCTATATGCATGCTTTTTTTAATCTATGATCTATATGTCTCCTGCATGATGCTGTATACACAGATGCAACATTCTTATAAGTAAAACTTAATTAAGCATTCCTCGAGATCTCAGTGCTTCATCTAAACACGTTACCAACACTTTCTTCGCAGGAAGCCACAATATCTGCCACTTGCATTGGCAGGTCCCATGCTCCTCTATACATGGAACAGTGCTGGGGTCTAGCAGTCAGTCAGGAGTGTTGTCACAGGACAGAGGGAGTGACGTCAACTCTCTCCTAGGTTGCCAACACATCATTTCAGAGCCAGCTAAGGAAGAGGCGGTAGTGTTGAGGAATGAGTGAATATTAGGGTATCTCATGCTTTTATTTGTTTTGTTGTTAAACAAAGGAGACATTGATCTAGTATGTTTAGATTCGTTCAGAATGTCTGATCTGCCTCTGGACGCACAGACTTTTTTCTAAATGCAGCCAAACAAAATTGAACTGAATGCAAGTAAACACAATGGGGGGAATTTATCAAAAACTGGAGCAGACAAGTGCATGGCAACCAATCCGCTTCTCTCTTCAGTTTAGATTTAAAAATGAAAGAGGCTGATTGGTTGCTCTTCACAGCTGCTCCAGATTTTGTCTGCTTTAGTTTTGATAAATTCCTCTCAATGTGTGCATTAAACTATTTCAAATCATTACATGCTTTTATAGGCATTTAGAAATGTCCTATAAATGCATATAATGGCATGCCTGTGTGAATGGGGCCAAGAGACCAAATCTACATTCCCATATTTCAGTCCAATTGCCTTCATGGCTACTTGTTAAGAAATCACTTTACTGAAGAGTAAAAACACAAAAAGGGAAATAAAATGAACAAGTCATAAAGATCACTCACTGACCCCATAGACCATACAGACATGTAGTTTAACATTAATTATATACACAGTAGTAATGTGTTGTGGCATTCACAGTGGATCAATGCGGTTTACGTTTATGACTTTTAGAAGCACACAGAACTTATTGACGACACCTTTATTGTCTTGTGGTTAGAATTTCATTCAGTGAGAAGTATTACTCACCGTACTGTTGTTGGCTGTGGAGATTTGACTAGCAACATACTTTTAACGTGCAGCAATTAAAACAAGCTCTCGCTAACCTTTGTAGGCACAAGGGCCCAACTAGGACTTAAGGGGCCCCCTTCCCGTAGACCTGAACACTGCTTACCTCTATGGCAGGTGAGAAGCAGAAAGCATTCTTTATAATACCCTAATCATTCTTCTGCCTTGTTATATGCAATGGTATCAAGCAACAATTACCCTTTTCAGTCCCCACTTAACCGCACTCTGATCTGCAAAATGCTTCTCCCATTTCATCCACACCATCCGCACTGAAGTGGTGGGGTTGTTTGCTGTCTGACCCCAGCTGCATATATTTCAAGGTATCAAAGGCTTAATCTGCATCTAGGAGGGCCACCTGGACTTTTCCAAGAGAAAATGGTAACCCTACCTACATCCAACTGTCTATCCACAGTGAATAGGGGTTTCATTTTGGTCAGTAGTTGAAGGAATGTGTGTAGGGGGGCTGAATTACTGTCACACAGAGGCTCTTAGAGACTATTCATTTAACAACAATCTTTGCATAAGCTTATATGTGCTGTTCGTGTATTTCATGCATATTATTTGCCTGTAAAAGCCACTCCTGTGTTGACATATAAAAAGGCCTAAAACTGCTGCTGGGTGCCGCCATCTTGGATGTAATGTCAACAGTCTTAACTGACTTAGAGCTCTTACTCAAACGACACTATAGTCAGGGTAAAAAAAAACCTCCAGCTGTGGTGAAACTACAAATCCCATAAACTATTGAAAGACTGACAGCCACAGGCATGACTTCCAGAATCAGATGCATGAAGGGTTTTGTAGTTTTACCACAGCTGGAGGGCCAGAGTTTGGCTACTCTGGCTTCATAGTATTCCCCTTTACTTCTCCCCCAGCTACGACATAAAAGGTTACCGTTAGGGGAGGAGCAAAGGAGTTGGACCAGCACAGACAGTAATTGAACACTACCAAAACTAGAGAGGGCTACAATGTAAAAACAATTGGAAGGGGGCTGTGCTAGGGAAATAAGTACTATCCTTGTCGCACTCCTTACCGATATGTCCCTTGTAGTGGGGGGTGCTCGCAGTGACCGCGGATGGCGCCGCGAATGCTAAAGCTAAAGCCTGATAAAGGGTCCCGAAAGCGCTTGTTTGGTCATATGACAAAAAACTTCAATAAATGAAGCTTTTGCTATCTTAAAAGGATTGGTGTGCTGGTGACGTTTCTACAATTGTGATAGGGAAATGACTGGTCAAATTTGTTAGCAAGTTCCAAGTCACATTGTAACTTAAAAAAAACAACCTTTTATGGACAGGAAAAATGCTGCAATTAAGTATTTAAAATACTTGATGTATGAAGGCGGAGGAGATTGTGGTGAAAACGCACATCACAAGAAGGAACAATTTTGTAAAACTTGGGTTTCATTGGTTGGATTTTGTGGAATCTCAGGACTACCGTGCTTGGTTGCTTCAGTCGTAATGCAATTCTCTTTTCACACCTCCCCCCTCCCTTCTCTCGTGTTCACTTCTGCCTAAATTTCTATTGTCGTTTCTTATTCCCATCTGTTGCTACATGTTTCTGGTACCTAATGACAAATGCTACAAGACTTGGATTCTTCTATTATCGCATATGTTTTTCTGTACCCATTCCAAGTGGCTACGAGAAAAGCAATATCTAAAAAAGGATCAGGTCTTTCATGTTATCCAAGCTTTATTATAGTCTCCTGAGTTTAACTTGTTTTAGATTGCACTCATCTTTGTTTGCCTACTCCTTATTCTGTTATTATATGTTCAGATGTAAAAAACAAAACAAAAAAACACTTGATTTTTCTAAGCATTTACCTGCAATTTTTATAAAATGGAGATGTGGTCTCGAAGACTCTCTCTTCACTGAAAAGCTGTATTTATGGTATTGTATCCAGGGAACATTTAGTGAATTCCAGTAGAAAATGTGAAAACGCAGCATTTAAAAAAAAAAAAACTAATGACATTTTTAATGTAACATTGTTAACACATTATAAGAGCACATGGCAGCCATAACAATCTCCCAAACATAAACAGACTTTTGGTTACTTCGTCTACTACTTAAAATATATCCTGACATATCATTTATGTCAAAAACATTTAACTCAACACTTATGCTTTGACCAAAAAGCTTTTTAAAGAAAATGAAAATTTTACAAAGGATATAAAAACACCAAATCACAGTCCAGACTGGTTAAATGAAAGCTGGGAAATACACAACTCATTGAATTTTGGATTAATTGAGACTGTGACTGGACTATCATAAAATCTTATAACATAAATGATTAGATCTTACACCTGTGATAACACGTTAATTATGGCAATAAGCATTGGGGCCTAGAGATGCTTTCCAAGAACAATCCTTCTCACTCGGGGAGAAAAGGAACAGCTGTTCCGTGGTGTATCAAATCACATCACTAGGTAAGATGGCACAATTAGAACTAAGTGATATAGATCATCAATGCTAGAGCGAAGCAGCATCTGTGAATATGGGCTCTTATTAGGGCTGCACTTCGGTAATTGTCAGCATTTTGTCAGGCAAGTTGCTGAGCATGCGGGTCTCCTTATAAAGGCCTCATAAGCCACTCTTCTCAGATCACTGCTTCCCATACTTCGTAGAATGGATCATTAGAACTGTCTTCTGTGCTAAGCAATTACTACATGTAAACTACCAAGCCATTCCCTTTTCGTGCATTTTAAGATGAACCAATATTTTTCTCTATACATTTAATGTTTACAAATTGACAACATTAAAAAAAACATTTATGGGGGAAAGAACCTGAAATATCCCACACAGCATCACTGTAGTGTTAAGGCATACCTTACCACTATCTTCACTAGTACAGAGATTGGACACTGGATGCTGCCATCTTTGTTAATGAGGTCACACCAAGAGGCAAGGGCTTCTTGTATTCCTAAATATAAGCTGGATACTCCTATGGCCAACCCCCGCGGGGGGGGGGGGCGTCAAGGCTGGCACGGACTGATGAGCACATGTATCGTAAATTGCTGAAATGCTTTTAAACCCATTTGCATGTTGCTATATTTAATAATGTTCCTCCTTCATTTATTAGCATTCAGTGTTTGTGTGTATATCATTATGTTGGTTTCTGGAGCAGTGCTAAAAAACTAGATAACATGAATTGTGTTACCAAACATCACTGACCTCCAACCTATCCAAATTTGTTAATTTGACAAGATCACATAGCTCTTACCCCCAACCCATCCTTAACACTTAACCTACCCTTAAAAATCTACTCCTAAGAGTGTTCATTCACCTTTACAGCTTTGATTTTACATTAAAATACTGTGCTCCATTTTTTAAGACTCTTACTTAGGCTCCCACATTCCATCCTGCCTAGACTGCAGGACTGACTGTTTGATGAGCTGCACATGTGCTTAGGCCAACCAAGTTCTGGTAAAAGAGTGTGTGTGCGCGTGTGTGTGTCAGTCTGTCACGTTATCTAGACAGGATGGAGAGGGGGCTGCAATTGCGGACTGCCTTGTGAAAATGCTAGTTGGCTGGCTGTCATGCTAATTCAGTGGCTGTAATAGTCAAAACAATAAACCAGAATAAGGCAGATGAGAAAAGCCAGGGTGAAGTCAGAGCTCAACTGCGTACTCGTTCTGAGTTCCAACCTCAAAGTAATAAAACCCACTAATGCAGCATGAAACTAGCATTTTCAGCAGCAGAGCTCTGCAATGATCAGCTGACATTATCAGTATTGGCACAGGATTTTTATTTCTCACGCCATATTTCTCGAGCTGCCCATATCAAAATATAATCTTCCTGCATAAGAGGGCAGTCACAACATACCATGCTTCCCTTGACTAAAGTTACCATAGCAACAGCTAGACTCCATTCTGATGCCCGAAAAGGCAGAATTCATAAAAAGCTCCAACCATCAACATCCTAAAAATACTGTACTAGAACAATTAAACTTTCCTAAACACAATTTGAAAATGTCAAGATTAGTGAGTGACATTTTAATTGCTGCTAATGTATTCTTTTCCACGCTGCAGAGTCTGGCAGGAGTGATCCTTGCTGAATTCAGAACACTTTCCTGACAATGAAATGACAGCTTGACAGTGTGCATTGTGTTTAACAGGTTGTGTTTAGAGTTCACAAAAGGAATTGTGCGTCATTTTAGCTTTTTTGGGGGGTTCATTTAAAATGTTGTCAATGGGCCTATTGACAGGTAAATTAGTGCTGTTCATCAGGAAGCGCACAGGGGATTGGATGATTTTTTTTCTTCATTTTATATTATTGTACCACAATTTTATAGATTAGAAACTAGAACATCTGAAAATTTCCAGTCATGTACTAAAAGCAAAACTCTAAGCAGGGAAACTTAAAATACATTTGCCTTTTTCATTACTTTTCAGCCTTTTGCAGCCATTCCATTAAAAGTAATTTGATGGGAGGCGGAGACCGGCTCCTGATCACTGACAGCCAATTACAGCGATCAAGATCAGGAACCCTTCCCCAACTTCCGATTTAAACAGTGATCGAAAGCAGTCACTGTGCTGGGAGCATGCAGTGTTCACACAGCAGTGTTTGTATATTTGTTGCAGCTGGGCAATAAAGGACACCTTCTTGTCACCGCATATATGTGCAAGGCTGGCAGAAAGTGGCTAATCTTTATCTGCCAATTCCTCAATGATGTTACCCACAGCAAACCACTCAGAATCCATCTTGCACAAGTCTGACTTCTGCTTTAAGTGCACAACCTAATTACGCCCCTTTGCTGAAGTCCAGAAAAAAAAAAAAAGGATAAAAAATGAATAGTCCATTAAAAAATAAAACAAAACCAGCTTTTGCTGCAATATTTACCTTAAAACCAGATAGTGTTTTTTGCCACTAGATGTCCGCAGTCTGAGCCAGCATCATTCAAACCAACTAGAATTAGCCCAGGTCGCCCTGGACCAGCACCCTGCCTTTTACTGGACAGTGAACCAAGTAGTAGCACTGTGATGAGCTCATCTGTCACTCTGCTTCCTCCTCCTATTAGCATGCTTCTTGTAAGCACATTTATTGATTGGCTACTTGTGACCACACTCCAGTCATGCTATACAAGGACTGCAAGGATAGACAGTTGGAGTAGGTAGGGTTACCATTTTCTCTTGGAAAAGTCCAGGTGGCCCTCCTAGATGCAGGTTAAAACTAGGTCAAATTCAGGTACTCACATGGCTTGCATTTTACAAAAAATACAGTAGTGATGTATTAATGATTACAGAGCTACAATAATGTCTTTTTTTTTCTATCCGCTTAAGAGTTCAGAAAACTTGGGGTTGAAATCTACTAATGAGCCAAGGTTTTGTCACATATAGTGCTGCCCCTATCAGCTTAAAGGCGCGCTGCACTATCTAGAGTCTGCATCTGTCCTGTGTCTGTAGCCCTTAACCCTCTCTCCTATGGGAGCTGCTGAAAATAATAAAATGCTTTTAAAAACACCCTAAAATGGCTAGTGCCCAAGTTAAATTTTTACCCCACAACCAGCGAAGGATTTACCACTGAAATGCTAGCCAACCCTGCCTCTGGTCCCTCACATACTCAAAGGTCGGGGAGGTGGGGTGATGATACAGATATATCCTGGCAGTGTTCATGTGCAGGGTAAAGGCTTTTATTTGTACCAGTGGACTTTAGCCTAGATGTGATCTCTAGGTCAGAGCTGAAATGTTGGATCACACGACTGGGTGCCACACTGATTGGTACACCAAAGTGTCAGTGGGGTCCCGAACTGTTACTAACAGCTAGGATGGAGAGCCATCCTCTGTACAAAGTGCTGGCTGCTGGCTCTTAAAGGAGAAGGTTTCTTAAAATGTCCTCAGCAAAAGGGGCATTTTTCCGGGGGGAAATAATTATACACGCTGCAGGTGGGAAGGTTTTAGTATGACATACTAAAACCTGGTGAAGGGGACCCTGGTAACATTTATCATATATTTGAAGATGCACGGCACCATCCGTGGTTACTACAGCACCCTCCTTTATACATAGGGGTTCCGGTAACTAGTGCAGCAGTTCCTCTCCAAGACATGTAAAAGACGAATACTATTTGTAGTTGGAACCTCCAGACAGGCAATTTGTGAATAAACAAGAAGCACTATGGGGATAAAACAGCAACCCATCTCCTGTGGTTGATTACACAACAAATTGCCACCTCTGGCACCCCACTATTGGTTGGGGTAAATTATCATATCAATGGTCTTTTAGTCATGGGAATAGGAGGAAATGGGCAAGAGAAGGAAGCAACCACATGGACTTGTCAATATTTTTTTCATCAATGCTCCCTTCCCTGGTTTCAGAAGGTACCATCACATGGCCATATCACATACAGACACAAAAATTATCACATACAGACACAAAAATTAATCTCTCAATTATGGCAAGTCAATGGTGGACTGAATCACCCACTGGCAATTTCTGCAGCAATAACCCTTACTAGATTTTCCACCTCCATCACACTGATTTAATCTACTACAGTGAGGAGTTGCATTCCTCGTGCTGCATTTTCTGCAGTGTAAATGAGAAAATATTAAACAGTCCTTGTAAGACCCTTGGCAGGTGTGGTGGGTGCGGGGAGAATTTGAACTCAAATGGACACCTCATGCTGCCAGAGTCTCAGATATAGAGTCAGTGATTTAGCAAGTCTGCATCCTGTACTAAATGAAGGAAAAAAAATTAGAGAAGAAAAGAGCATTTGTGCTCTAGTAATCCTTTCCTTTAATGCGGAGTTCAAAACAAGTACCACTACCTGAACAGTACCACTTATGGCTATGGATTATGCAGTACCAAAGTAAGGAATATGCATGTTCACTGGATCTATATCAAAATACAGGTTGTACCAGCATTATTACAACCATTTTGTACGGTTTATCAAATACAGGTGTTAAGCACAATCTATCTATCTATATCTATCTATCTATATCTATCTATCTATATCTATCTATCTATATCTATCTATCTATATCTATCTATCTATATCTATCTATTTCTATATCTATCTATATATCTATATCTATATATATATAGATATAGATATAGATATAGATATCTATAAATACTGATTAAAAAATGGTCCCATAAACATAAAAGGTCCCAAATATCTATTGATCTTGCACATAACTAAAACAAATCTGAAAACCTGAATGCAGAGTACTGAAGCTTGATTTAGAATTGCTGACCTTGTGTCCCATTCCTGGTTTTCAATTAAACGCACACTGGGCAAGTATAATGGCATGGCTGCCAATGCTCAGTAGAGTTTGTTATGCCATTTGCCGGTGTCTGCAGAAGAACAGGATCTTGCACATTACAGAACAGTAATATGTTACTCCGGTAAGTCTACATACAACAAAACCATCTACGTTCACAAGTCGCCTGAAAATCTTTCCCCGTTCGTGAAGCAATCTGCATTCTCAGTGGGACATGTTCTGCTTGACAAACACAGCAATGCAAATAAATCAGAAACCCATGGCTGTAGTAATGAAGGGGCAAAAGGTACATTTGCCCAAAGCTCCCCAGCAGTAGCAAGAAACAGAGCTCAGATTGTGAGGCTGCAAAAGAGCTCATCCATCAGCTCCTGAAAGCCAAAAGTTGGCTTGTTTGAGAGTAACAATTTTTCCATTTGAGATTAAAGCGTGTCTAAATATTGCTGACCAAAGTGGCAACAAAGAAACGGTTTTCCTCTAAGAAATATAAGTTACCCTCTAAAGAAGAACAAAGTTTGAATAGTACAGTCTTATGATGACCCATATCTGGTCATGGCCAAAGTTGGGGGGACCCAAAAGAGTGATTTTTTTTCCCTCTGGGGCAATTTATGTCCTGTTGCCCTTTCTTGAACCCTACAAATCTGCATGAATTCCTGACATGTCACAAAATATAGCAACAGTATTAAACAAAAAAATTGCAAATTTTCTAAACGGTCCTTCAGTGACTTTGCCTAGGCTGAAAATATGACATCAGTCTGCTGCAGGCAGTAGGAATCATTTCCTCGGTTTCATCTACGCTCACCAGACTGCAACACTGTCACTTTGGAGCAACTCAAAAGGTAAGAGGCTGCAGCAAGCAAGCCAAGAACTGTACAGGTACCAGGAAATACACGATTGTGTCATCTGAGCCAGCATCTCAAAAGTTCATGGCGACCCTGGATGACAGATGAAGCAAACAAGAACCTATCTCATCAAGAATGTTATTGGCAACCCCATGCAACTTTGATTCTTGACTAAGGCCCCTTTCAGATTGGCAGTCCGATAGGGTCCGCCTGTCAGTTTATCAGGTGGAGTTTATCAGGTGGAGAAGCAGGTACCGGACATGTTCCGCTCCCAACGCCATGAGGCCTCAGAGACACCACCACCCAACATGGCGGAGGCCTCCTTCTGCAAGACACAGCCCACCCTACCCGACCGGCGAACCCATGCACGCATACAAACACCTCCCGACTCGGTCCGATCTATCCTCGATCGCGGAGGATATTAAAACAACCCTGCACACCGAGGTGACGGAACTGCTGCACTTTATAACCTGAACCAAACTTCCCAATCGAAGACCAATGATATAGATCGCCTTCGCCACATACATCAATTCCTGACGAGTGCCAATATGCTTACCATAGACTAGACACTCCTGACTTCATTAGACAAACCACTCACGGCAGAAGAACTCCAAAACTCTATTAAACAATCGAAACCAGGCAAGAGTCCAGGCCCAGACAGCCTACCATCTCAATACTATAAGTCCTTCCAGGCCATTCTACTACCACACATGCTTTCGGCCTATAACTCCCTTCAAAACGACATCCACCCACCCCCACAACACTTGGAAGCCCACATAACAGTAATCCCAAAGGAAGGGAAGGACCCCCACAACACTTGGAAGCCCACATAACAGTAATCCCAAAGGAAGGGAAGGACCCTCAGCTTTGTGCCAGCTACCGGCCCATATGACTCCTCAATTTGGACCTGAAGATCTTCACACGTACCGCCTTCTCCCGCTGTTACCCGATTTGATCACCCCCAACCAGGTAGGATTTATCCCCGGAAGGGAAGCTAAGGACAGCACCACGAGAGCTATCAACCTCATCCACTGGGTACAACAACGCAAGCTAGAGCCACTGGTGCTGTCCACAGACGCGGAGAAGGCGTTCGACAGGGTGGCCTGGGACTTCATGTTCGAAGGTTCTCAGGCACATTGGCCTACAAAATCGCATGATACATTGGATTACGGCAATCTACTCCTGCCCTAAGGCGAGAGTCAGGACGATGGGCTGCCTATCAGACAGCTTCCCAATTTCTAACGGGACCCGTCAGGGCTGCCCACCATCTCCCACTCTATTCGCACGGACCCTAGAACCATTCATCAGAATAGTACAGAGTGACACTGAGATTTCGGGAGTTACAATAGGCCCCAAGACTCACAAAACAATGGCATACGCACACGATTTACTATTCTTCCTTTCGGAACCCCTAACCTCCCTACCCAAATTGATGTCTAATTTTGAACTATACGGCAAACTATCCAACCTGAAGATAAACTTTAACCAAATCTGAAATCATGCCTTCCCCCTTCCTCTGGTGCTCCGAATACATACCATACCTAGGCAAAAAATGTACCTCAGACCTAACCCGACTCTACAATACCAACTTCGTAACCTTACACGAATCCATATTGAAAGACCTCAAATCTTGGAGATCAACCACCTTCTCATGGTTTGGCAGAGCAGCCTTACTATAAAAATGAACGTTCTACCCAGGATACTTTACCTTTTCCAAACCATTCCCATCAAACTACCGCGCTCATTCTTCCGAGCTTTGGACACCGCCTTTGTGTCCCCGCATATCCTGGTCACTACTCAAATTGCACAAAGACAAAGGAGGCCTAGGGATCCCAGATTTATATCGGTACTACAAGGCGACACATCTCACCAGAGTCCTACATTGGCACCTCCACACTGACACTAAACTGTGGCATCGTTGGGGATTGGAAGACGACATGTCTGCAATCCCCCTCTCCTCACTGGTAAGGCTCATGCCCGCACTGTGGCCGATAGCGATTCGAACCCACCAACTCATAGGGACAACCCTTGAGGTTTTTTCCTCTACCAGACGTCGTGAACCCTTACCTCCCTGCATAGCCATATGGAACCCTTGATGCATAACCGAGACTTTCCTCCAGGTGTCAAAAGTGACTTCATTTCCCACTGGTCCCTGGAACCCCCCCAACGAGCACATCTTTTTCAGATCCCAAACATTCACACCTAAAAAGGACCTCGCAGACCTCACCACACGGGGATCACTACCCTGGTGGGTCTACTTTCAAATCAAAACACAAAAATTCCCCAGCCCCAACCTGCCAGCCAGCCTGCAACCAAACAAGTAGCCCTGTCAACAGTATGCGTTAAAATCAGAGGTTTTAGTTGCACAAACTTTTGGCCAAAAATATGTAGAAGCCACACTGCCGCGCCAAGGCACCTCTGCAAAGTGTGGTCCTAACTCTATGTATCTGAGTCTCCAAGTGTGAGCATATTAATGAAGTCGATAGATTGCATGCAGGTGTACCTGGAGGTAGCCTACTCCTCCTAATAAGGTGCAGGGACGCACTACATATACATATACACTCAGATACATAGAGTTAGGACCACACTTTGCAGAGGTGCCTTGGCGCGGCAGTGTGGCTTCTACATATTTTTGGCCAAAAGTTTGTGCAACTAAAACCTCTGATTTTAACGCATACTGTTGAAATGGCTACTTGTTTGGTTGCAGGCTGGCTGGCAGGTTGGGGCTGGGGAATTTTTGTGTTTTGTATTGTTGTAAGCCTTCCCATTGTGCTCCCTGCTATAAAGGCTAGTTATGGATTCATGCATGTACTACTTTCAAATCAGACACTTCCTAATGGACCCCACGAGTAGAACCTCTGAGCCCTTACCCCATTCGCGAGGCTCTGCTTAGGCAAAGGCCCGACCAGACACCTAATTTCCTGGCTATATACGCTACTCCAGAGTGACCTCCTTACACAAGGAACCCACCCACGTACTAAATGGGAACGAAACCTCCAAACCAAGATCCCTGACGACACATGGTCGGACATCTGCTCAACGGTCCACAAATGTGCATTTAACAGCAGAATGCGGGAAAGGAATTACAAACTACTAGTGTCTTGGTACAGAACTCCCCATTTACTACATTGGATGCACCCAACCATATCCCCCGTTGTGCTGGAGATGTCACACAGACGATGGCACCCTTACACATTTTTTGGTCCTGCTCCCAAATACAACCCTTCTGGCGAAAAGTATACGAGGCAATCCGTAAGATCACAGGAGCCACACTCCCCTAAACACCTACACATTCCCTTCTCCACTGGGAACCAAACAAACCAACAGGTGCATTCAAATCACTGGACAGACACCTTATTAATGCTGCATGCACGATCATCCCTCGCCATTGGTGGACGGACAACGTCCCCACAATCCGCGAATGGCTTGCACAGGTCGACCATGTCTACGAAATGGAAGATCTGTTAGCCACCAAACAAGACACATTGGATCACTTTAGATCGATGTGGACTTGCTGGACCTACTTTACCACGACAACTGACCTTACCAGCCTTTTTTGAGCCACCTTCAGGTCGGACACAATTCTACGTAGAATCCCCCATATTCTACTCTACTCTCGTTTCAAGACACTAACCCAACCCCTACCCTATACCACCCTACTGCCTTCCTTTTGTCCCCTACTTCCAACTCTACACGCCAAACTGACCTCAACTTCCCAGACCCTCGATTGTTCCGAAAAGCGACACCAAGGTGCCAGCTACCGATATGATACAATTGCTGAGCTAATACGCTACTCGTTCGTGATACCTCGATACACTACCACCTCAGATTACCTTGGTGACATGCCGCACTAGACCGGGTAACTCAAATGTGACCGAATGATACCCCTGGAACATCTTGGCCGCAAAGGAACACTGATGGCACTTACTTCCTAACCCCTCCTTCTCTTCCCCTATTCCCTACCTCTTACTTTCCCACCGGATCCTTCAGGATCCAGAATTTCACAGCATTGTTTGTATGATACAACACATGACCCGTGTGTGGGTTGACGGCACCTATCTATATCCCTATTGTACCTATGTAAAATCTTAATAAAAACCTATTTGACATTTTAAAAAAAAGAGCTATATGTGTGAGATTTTCTGATGCACAGTAGGCAATAACGAGAGAGAGTACCTATACATGGAGGTAGTTGCATTATCTACTACTATCCAGCTATATATGGCATTCTTTTTGTGGAAGTGCAGGATCTAACCTTTGAATTTTTTTTAAAGATCAAGCTTAAAGATATTCAAGCCAGCATGTTTATTCCCTTCAAAGGAAGTAGGAAAAATTACAGTATACTGAATTATCCAAACAGAAGGAAAAAAAAAATAGTCATCTGAGTAACCATTTGTTACATGCTGTAACTATCAAATTAAGCTTTCAATGTATGTTGCCATGTGACAGGTTCACTGAGTCAACCTTTGCAAAAGCTCCGCTGATAGACTACAACCAGTATATATGTTGAAGATTAGACTAATTACAATATTATCAGTTAAGAGTTCGCCCACATTTCAGCAAAGCATTTAAATCAGGAAGAAAAGCCCAGTGACATTTTTAAATGACAGTATGTTTGGTAAACTGAGACAAATGTCACAAAGCAGGATTCTCCATGTGAACAGAAAATATCCAGTGAAGTCAATGATGAGTTTTATGGTGGGAGGCGATAAATCTGAACTGAGTGAATGAAATGGGAGGTCACAGGTCATGTACGTCTGAAGTCTGGTACACTACGATAAGAGTAGGCCTGGTGAGCACAAGGTAGCTTGTAACAGCTCACAATGATTCAGATCGCACATTCTGGTTTTCAATGTGAGTTTCTGTACATGAAACATAAAATTGTACCTAAATCAGACAAGTCATAGGAAAAGCCTAAAATTTTATGTATATATGGTTGGAATGTCTTTAAAAACATTTTGTTTTGGAATGTTTATTCGATTTTCTAATAGTTAATGGGGTCAAATCAACAATCGATTTCACCCATAGCGAAGAAAAAATTTGAAGCATGGAAACTATATTCTAGCAGTGAATGTGGTTTGCATTCTGCAAACTCCATTCATTTTAAAAATCAAAATGTTAGATTTCACATGACATTTGTCTGGAGGGCATTGAATGTTCTAAAGAGATTTTTCGTACGAGTATACCCAGCTTTTGTAGAGTTCTTGTAATGGACACAACTGTACACGTGTCTGGAAGTCACACTTGCAGCAAGTGCAATACTTGCAGCACTATGCCTAATATATACAGTAATCCATAAAATATTCCTGAAAACACCTACATATGTGGGGCCCCCAATGTATACTAGTCACTTCTAGAGTATTAAAGTTTGCCTGGAGCTTGCTTTTAAAGGTTTCCCCTGCATAGAGGTACCGTATATCACTTAAACATACTAAACCCTACCTAGTAATGCACATAAATCAACTCCCTACACTAAAAGAAAGTACTTTTTTTTTTTTAAACTAACTTTATATGCTGAGGAAAACCACTTGCAGCTCTCTGGCACCTTCTGCTAAATCATTTGATTTGAATGGGCTGCCTGAATACCCACAATAGATCTAATATCACAATTACAGCACTCCAGAAGTGCAGCACTCATAAATCTAGTGTGGTGTAAAGCATTGCGACTCATCTGCTGAGAATTTCTGTTGGGGTGCCACACAGCAATGGCCCTTACTTGGCATCTCTCTCTGTCCCACACGCTGCCCATTCATTCACACTCAGAGTTTAGCCATATTGACCCTTCCCAGCCATAGCCATTAACCCCTCTGTTCCTACACTTTTACTTGAGTCTTTCCTATCTCCTTTCTTCTGATCTGCTCCACGAAAGCTCACTATCATTCAGATCACTAGGACCACTGGAACCCTGATACATACATCACTGCTCCTATAAGCCAATCTGCTGAATCTATAGGTGGCAGACTAATTAGGCGGAGCCTCCGGGAGACCCACTGGTTGTGCGTTATACCCAGCCTACTAGAATCCACTCGCTGCAAGTGTGACTTCAAGACACGCATACAGTTGTGTCCATTACAAGAACTCTATAAAACATGACCAATTGAAAAAAAAAAATCAAAATCAAGAACTCATTGGTAACACGGATCATAGAAGTGCTTATGTTTTCTCCTTAGGCCCCATGCACCCGGTAATTAAATCCATGCATTTGCATTTGGAGCTCATTTCTAAAACATACCTGGAAGCATGTAATGCTTTGCTATGGCTAAAATCATATCTAGATGTCTACCAGCATCTAACTGCATGTACACAAGCAAGAGTTTTTTGCATCCTGGAACCGTTTAGCATGGTTTTACATGGCTAAATGCATTAAGGCATCAAATACGCAAGCAATCCATCAAAACCTATGGTGCTAAAAAGCACGCAATTCTGCCCAAAAAAAAAAGCTTGTACACTTTTTCGAGCTACAAGTGAACACTTAGGTATAACACATAGCACCATTGAAAATAATGGGATTCTTCACATGAATTGTCACGATTTGGGAAATGTGAGGGGAAAAACGTCCTGCAGTGTGATTATGGGCTTATCGGCGATAAAAACAGACACAGAATGTAGTTAGAGGCTATGAGTAACAGACACCTTTGTACACGAGACCCATGGAACTAATTCACAGTGGCATTGAGAAAATGCATTTTGATTTTTTGATGCATATTGATTTTTAATGGTATCATTCAAACAGTGAGGGGAGTTTATCAAAACTGGAGCAGACAAAATCTGGAGCAGTTGCCCATGGCAACCAATCAGCTTCTCTATTCAGTTTGTTCACTTAAGATATGAAAATGTAAGAGAAGCCGATTAGTCGCCGTGCATAGTTTTGATAAATTCCTCTCAGTGTTTTTACATTAAGGTATGTTAGGTTTAGCTGTGTTTAGAATAAAAATAGAATTCTGTGCATCCAGGATCCAATAAAAATTCTAAACGCATGTAAAGGCACAGACCTAGCTAAACCTGCTTTAAAGGCCAGTGCACCTGTCTTTTATACTTTCCAGATCATTTTTCCAGTATTTAAAGGAGAACTATGAGATGAGTGATTACCACTCACCTTAGTTCTAAGCCGACCTGTGACAATGAGACTGTCACAGGTCGGCTCAGTTTGTGTCCTCCTGTTACCCTAAGGAGAACTATGGGGAAAAACACTGACCCCATAGTTCTCCTTTAAACAACCTAAATGTAGGTGTGCTAGAGGAAATGTAGCCCACGACTGTTCTAACCTGAAAACATTACACCTTTATCAGACAAGACACCTATTCCCCACGGCTTCAGATTTGTTGTTTTATGTAATGGCGCCATTTGTGTGCCATAAATAAAAACCTGGGGACAAGCAAAATACCCTAAAGTAGAGGCAGATGTTCATTAAACTGAAGACTTAATGACAGAGGGGATTTAATTAACAATATCCTCATAACGAATTACACAATGCTTACCAGATCCAGGCCTGCATTAAAGTCACAAGCAGAAAGAGCAGGACACACCAATATAAGTACAATGAAGGAAGATAATCCTCAGCCTTTGGAGGTCACAGCCCAGAGATCAGGTTGTATACTCTGAATAATGGTGATTGTGCCAAGATTCATCTCCACTGCACACTATTTAATTAAAAGGAAGTCACAGTTCCCAGAAATAATGTTGAGCGATGCCGTCTTCATGTAGACCAGTCTTTATTAGCCAGTGTACCAGCTCTAATGAATTAACTCAATGCATGCTTTCTACATCACAAAGACTAAAAACAAATATTTGTGATTCAAATCAGTATGCATCCCTACATATACTAAACATCTGGTAGCCCTTATCAGTTCAATTACTTCTTTTTGCTGGAGCGATAAAAGGCTCGCACAACAGTTGGGAAAAATCATTTAAATGCACTGAACCGAAATGTGCAGAAATCTAATCAGATTTGTTTGCCGTTGCTAAACCGTGCTAGAAAGTGCTTAACCTAAATTTAATAGCTACTAGATTTTACATGTATACCTTACAATATTGTTAAAATCCTGCTGAGTGCAAGCTGTTTGCACCATATAGCAAACCCAACGTTGGATATGTTGCTTATGTTAAGTGCATGCTTGCAGTACGTACAAGCTTGGGTACGCAGCATCATCACAACCACTTTTCTATCCAAACAAATCAATCAATGGGAATACAAAACAGCCTGAAGTAGCTGATCTTACATGCAAGATGAGACCATCTGAGATTATTGCTACACTTATCCAGCTACATAGATTCTTATTTTTAAAACCCATCTCTGGGGGGAAAAAATAAACTGCCTGCGCAAGGGTTAACTGCTCCTTTCTGTCTAGAGTCTCAAACCTCCGGCCCTCCAGTTGTGGTGGAACTACAAATCCCATGAGGCATTGCAAGATTCTCACAGCCACAGACATGACTCCCGAAGAGAGATGCATCATGGGATTTGTAGTTTCACCACAGCTGGAGGGCCAGAGGTTTGAGACCCCTGGTCTAGAGATATGGTGTAAAGCACTTTTTACTTACCTGATCCCCACTACCCCAGTAGTCGGTGCTCACCTCTATCCCCTCCGGCTTGTGGATTGTCCCTTGACGTCTTCATGTATAATGCACAGCTTTGGGCTTTGCATTAGATACCGTGTTTCCCCGAAAATAAGACAGTGTCTTATTTTTTTTTTGCACGAAATAAGACACTAGGTCTTATTTTCGGGGTAGGTCTTATATTACAGACATCCCCGAAGATAGCGCTAGGTCTTATTTTCGGGGTAGGTCTTATATTACAGACATCCCCGAAGATAGCGCTAGGTCTTATTTTCGGGGTAGGTCTTATATTACAGACATCCCCGAAGATAGCGCTAGGTCTTATTTTCGGGGTAGGTCTTATATTACAGACATCCCCGAAGATAGCGCTAGGTCTTATTTTCGGGGTAGGTCTTATATTACAGACATCCCCGAAGATAGCGCTAGGTCTTATTTTCGGGGTAGGTCTTATATTACAGACATCCCCGAAGATAGCGCTAGGCCTTATTTTCGGGGGATGTCTTACTTTCGGGGAAACACGGTATGTCAGCAGGCCTCTGACTACTGGTGCACAGGGGGGGAAAGGCTACAGGTGCTGGTCATGGAGCCTGCAGGTGCTGTTCATGGAGCAGGTAAGGAAAAGTCCTTTACACAATAACCCTTGACAAAAAGGAATGGTTACCCCGCACACCGTAAGGATTTTTTTTTACCTGGAGAAAAATTAAGCTTTAGGAGTGTATGTATTGCCAAAAACAGATTAGAGGGCATGTCCTGATTTTATAACAGTGTACCCGTTCTTTAGTCACTCTCCCGAGTTGTCCTGGTGATCATGATCACCTAGACAGAAAGTGATTGGAAATGTAAAATTTTAGAGTAAGAGGGGTAGTCCCTTGACATCACCATCCCTCATCCAATTAGAGCGCCTTTTATTCACTGATCAAAAATACTTGCCATTCTCTGAGCAAGCAACCTCCTGTGTTTTCACATCAGAGGGGAAATCACTCAGCATAACACCAGATAGGAGTGGGAAGACCCTGTAAAGCACTGTAGTTAACTGGCTACTACAGTCTTTTACGCTTCCCGTGGCCCTACCAAGTACAAAACATGTATATTTACATTGTGCCCAGCTGTGCCAATATAGATATGTATAAATATGTATGCTCTGCGTTTATCTGTTAAAAAAACAGTGTTGGTCTAGACAGATTTAAACAGTATTTATATTGTCTTGGTTTTGTTTCAATATAAAAAAAGGATGCAACTGCCTCTCCCATCAACCATGCTAAGAACCTGACAAGCAAAGCTCTTAACGCAGTCACTTTTATCCACTTAGGAGGTGAAATCTGGATGTACCATGACCAATAGTCTATGTATGAATAAACATAATCCAAAAATAGGATTGTTTGAAAAAAGGTTTTGTCCACTTTCATTACAGGTCAAACTCTAGTACTGTATACAATAGCTTCAGTCACAAATATTCAATAATAAAACTCATGGTACTTCACAAATGACTCGGGCCTATGTGTTTACTAGCTCAGGAGGTGACAGCAGAATACTAAATAATTTTACATGGCACCTGCCAAACTTTATTTCACAAATAAAAGCACCACAGAGAAAAGCAATGATAAGCCAATTGGAACCGTGACTGGTCATCACTATCTACATGTATTCGCACATCCAGTGGTTATCGACTGTTAGGGACAGATGTCTGACCCTGGACACAGTCTGTCTGTATCCAGAGTTGGGCATTTATATCTTAACAAAGTTAACCAGTGGATACACTGGATACAGCCACAGCTCCAGTCTGTCATAGCTATGTACCGGCTGAGTAGCCACAGCTATCCACAACCACATGTGATGCCAGCTGCAGGAATCCACACATTTTGGCAGCATGCTGGACACTTTTAGCCTGTGTGTATGAGGCCTATTGCTCCAGAACACTGGATGTGTGTGAAGAGGACATCCAAAAGTCTTCTGTTAAACAGATCCCCAATTGGAAAAACTGGCTAAAGGAAAACCACCACACACACAGTTGTACAACCCCAATTCCAAAAAAGTTTGGACGCTGTGTAAAATCTACATAAAAACCGAATGCAATGATTTGCAAATCTCAAACCCATATTTTATTCACATATCAAATGTTTACAATTAGAAAATGTACTATTTTAAAGAAAAAAAAATAAGGTACATTTAAAAATTGATGGCAACGTTACCTAGGGCAGAAAAATAAAAATGCAATATGATTGGTACTTTCCTAATTAAGGGTCAGTATACATGTGCCATGTTCTCTGTGGCTGTGTGTGTTGGAGGCAGTCTCTGCCATCATCATATTTCTTGGAACTTAATTTAGGTATATATACAAACCTAAATAACCAAGATCTCAAAAAACGCAATATGCAATTTTAATCATCACCAATTATGGTGATCCTGCCATAGAGGTCCTTGTCCAAACACTTCCAGTTATAGAGTGACAACAATGTCCCCATCTCCTACATTTCTCCTTCAGAAGCCTGAAAGATGACAATGGGTGTCAATGCAGGAGAACAAGTGGATATTTAAAAACATTATAGAAGCATAATCCTCTGTTGTCACAAGCACCGCCTGTGCTTTAGCATACAAAATGTCAGCCATTGAAGGTTTACATCTACTTCAACTGGTCACGTGCTGCTAAAATATGAAGGACAAAACTATTTTTGGAGACATGCTGGTAAGTAATTTTAGTAGTACGCAGTTTATATGTTATATTTTTCAAAAGGCGTTCCATGTTTTCATGAATCATATAGGATAACTAATTACTTTAGGTCCAGCAGCCATATTACATGCTTACCCATTACACACCAGAGTAATTTGTTATGTACATTACGCATATATAGTGCATAATCTATGTGCAAATATTAGTATAAGAGTTGAACATCTATTATTTAAGTGTTCGCAAATGAACAGCTTCCCACATTCAGACAGTTTACTCAGTGTCCAAGATAAAAAATAATATGGCTGCCCTCCAGGCTCTTAAAGGGCTTGAAAAATTTGATCTGGATTGTGGCCTGAAGTAAAATCATTATTAACTCACACAGGGCTGCTGGCATCTTGGTTTAAGCCTTGGTTTTCAGGCTTTCAATCTGCTCAAGAAAATAGAGCTTGGTTTTATTAGCAGCACAAATGCTTAATCACTGGCCCGCAGGTTGTCAGGTCACTATATATCATATGCCAGTGAAATATATAGCCCTTGCCTTATATATATAAGGTGATGAATGTGTGTCAAAAGATGATTTAACTGCCCCTTTAATCTTCTTATTGAATATCATAATGGATTTTATGGTGTGCGTTCCCTTCCATGCATGGCCAAAAAGGGACCTTGTTTAACCTTCCACATCCCACAGTTCTCAATATAGAAAAATACATATTTTGTCAAAAACAAAACAATTTAGTAAGCTAAATATTTCTAAACACTATTTAAAATTGAATATACAACCTTGTGAAGCATGAAGGCTACACAACATAACGGTTTGCTACTTCAGTCCCTTATGTCGACGATCTGGTGATCCTTGCCCACACTGGCTTTTGAGCATCTAAAGCAGACTACAAGCTCTTTGTTGCACCTCTTACAAAAAGCTTGGCGTTAAAGAAATGCCAATGCTAAGTTTCTCTAAGCTATGATTCAAATTCAAACCTGCCTTGGAAGTTTGACTGATTGTTGATGCAGGAAAAACCAAGGGGCATAGTGCATGGGCAAAGTATAGCGCTTTTTTAAAATAAACTACAGATGTACAAGAGAAAATTACACCCAGGCTTACATACTGGCCCTGTCAGATGTCGTGTGAAAATCTAGCTGCAGCGAATCAGAAAACTTGGATAAAAGATGAGCTACACCCAAAAATAAATGTAATATATTGCAGTTTACCAATCCTTAGATGTGGTGGCTGCATCAGTTTTCATTTTTTAGGCTTTATTCCCCCCTTATTTTCACCTGATCTGGCCAGCAACATGCTTCCTGTCTCTGTCCCTATTCACACCTAGGCGTTTTGACGCTCAAAGCCATGCTCGACAAAACTCTGAACACAAGAAATCCCATTAATTTCAATGGCTCGTTCACACCTGAGCATTTTGTCGCAAGCTGTAAAACGCAGAAGGGTGGAAAAAATACGAGGTTTTTTTTGGCAGATTACAGCGCATTGGCTACATAGACTTCAATGGAAATGCCTGGAGACACACGTTTACGCACATTTGTGTGCGTTTTTGCAAGCATTTGTCCACTGACTGCAATGTCTTTCAATCTACTCGCCAAAATGTGCATCTTCATATGAACGCGTCTAATGCACAAAAACGTACAAAAAGTGTAAAACCGCATGCCAATATGTGTAATAGCAATGACGCCTAGGTGGGAATGAAACTTTAGGGTGGCTGCGCTTTATAAAGGAGGAATGGAGCAACCCCTGGACAACAGCATTGTCACCCTGTGGAGAGGGTGATGTTAGATACCCTTGCAGATTTAAATGGACTTGTCTAACAATTTAAATCTGAATTCCAACTAACACTTTTTAAACAGTTACAGCAACAGTATGTCTTCCTTTTTGGGATAAAAGTTTTACATAAATGAATAAAAGAAGACCATTGTAAGGCCCACTGTCAGTGTTAAGTGGTTTGTCTCAACCCTCTGCCACTTTTGTTGGACAGCTTGGTCTTTTAAAGGAGGACAGCTTAGTCTTTTAAAGGAGGTTGGAAAATAAACAGGCATACTGGGTGGATCACCAGGTAAAAAATAAAGGACACAAGCCTAAAAGAAGAAAACTAATGCAGCCACCACATCTAAGAATTGTTAAGCCGCAATATTTTACAATTCTGCTTTTGGGTTTAGATATGCTTTAAGATAAATTAAGTGAAATATCAGACTATCACAGCTGCAGTGTTCACTGGATAGCATTAATAACTCACTGGTTTACCTGTTGCCAGGATTTTCTTTAGAATACCCAGATGTGCCCGGCAAAGATGCAATTTCAAGTTGTTGCGATGGTGCACTAAAATATGAGCTTTGAAGCTAGTGATCGGTTTCCGTAATGTTTTCTCTGAGTAAGAGCTGGTCTGGGGACCGATACAGTTCAAAAAGCTATAGAAGAGCTCCTGAGCAGCAAAAGCTCTTGTTCCCCCACTAACAATATAAAAGGGTTAGAATTCTAGGTAACAACTGTAATTTGTTTGATGCCGTGTCTACCTTGCTTCGGGGAAGCAACAAGCTAGTGCAAGCAACAAGAATAAAGTTAATAAAAAGCAATTTATATAACAGAAGACCTGTTTTTAGGTTACAGAATCGGTGTATCAGTGTACTTTTTGTAAGAAAGATTCAACATTGTCTGCTTCTGCAGGTAGCATCTGCTGTGCCATAAATTGTATTTATTGCCCAGTGTACATAAAAATCATTGGAAGTAATCAGGGAGAACATACTCTCCTGGGATCTCATGTAGTAACTCGCATACTGGGGCGGAAAGGCAAAAGGTCTCTTCCAGGATGACTCCTGGGTAGGCGGCTGCTGTATGACGACTCATAATTATCAGTACTGATGGCACCTACTGCTGTCCAATCATAAATAAAACAAATGCTGGTTAGGTACGTTCCACAACCTCACATTAAGACAGAATTTATAGACAGTCATCATTTCCAATCAAAATTCTATTTTAAACAGAGAATAAAAAATTGCAGAAGGTGCACTTGTAGTTCCATCAGGCCATACGTTATTTTGATTACTTGGCTTTGGCTAAAAGACCATATATTTATGCTGCTTGTCTGTGCCATGTCCTTTCCAAAACACATTTATACGCCGTTAATCTTTTTTAACTGTCAGACACACACAAATTGGGGTGTTCAGAGCCGACCGGTCATTGCTACAGATAAGCTACTTGATTAGTGATGTACTGATTTTAAGGATTGCTTGCTGTAACCAATTGATTGGTTAAATAACCAATAACCCCATATTGGTTATGTTCATGGCAATGTATGTAAAAGTTCCCATATCTGTGCTGTACATATGTATTTGCTACCATTATAGGCAGGAGGAGGATGAAAAATTGAGGTAGTGGGTTTTTGTTTCCAGGAACACATTGAGAATGCTATAGAAAAATGTTGCTCTCCATTATAAATATTTATAGATCTGAAAATATATTTAGAAGTAAAATTACTCAAACCTTTACAGATTCTTCTGTGAAAGCTAGCAAAACCCCTTTTTACATAAACGTTTTTATAATTTATGCAGAACTATAAGGGTTGGCGTGTGTATTCTTACTTGAACCTTGCTTTGTGTATTTTTACCAGATCTGTGCAGGGAAACTTGACAGATTATAATGCTAAGTGCTAAATTCTATGAATAGATCTTCTAAAATGACCCCATAAAATGTATAGGATACAAAAAAATAAATAAAAACACCGTCATTGTGGAGTAATCAGTATACAAAATAATATAAAAAAGATTAAGTCCATCAATGCATTCAGCGATTAATATCATACAAAGTTTATTGGTATCTGTATATGCAAGATATCTACAGATGATCCCTTTCATGGTCTACGTGCAAGCCAACCAACATAGACTGCACTCACCAGATTTGTAGGACCATTAGATGAAAAATTTAGTTTTACCCCTTGTGTGGCGCTTAACAGAGGTACGGGGAAAATGTGGAGGAAGGGGGGCAGTACTTGTTAGGTACACTGGTTCGCGCTTGTGGTGTGGTGGGTGTGAGTACGGGGGGCGGGGGTTGGTGGCGTAGGTGTGCGGCTTCCGTTCTGTCTGGACCGGGGTGTCCAACACGTGTGCTGTAGGGAAACAAAAATTGGAGACGGAAGCGCCACTACCTAGCGCAATAAATGTGGTAGAGTGGAACCGCTTGACCACCACACGACGATTACAAGCGAATACTCACCCAGCCTCAGGTGAGTACAACACTTACGCCTACACCCCACTCTACCACATTTATTGCGCTAGGTAGTGGCGCTTCCGTCTCCAATTTTTGTTTCCCTGTAGGACCATTAGATGTAGGATGTTTTTATTATTTCATGAGCGGTCTGGTGGTTCTGAGAGAGGAAGAGGAATGTGGATCTAAGAGGATTAAAAACTCGGGGAGAATACACATTAGTTTGAGCGTGATATGACCATTCTAGAGCTGCAACAGTTAATCGATTAAAATCGACGATTGAAAACGTTACCAACGTTTTCGATCGTCGATTCGTCGGCATATATATTGCACACCACACTCTTTTTTTTACTTCTACCGCGCCAAGCTTGCTCCCGTGATGGACTACAATCTCACCACAAACTAGTAGTCCATCACTGGAGCCTTTTTTTTTTAATCCGATTAATCGAACTTAATAATCGGCCAACTAATCGATTATGAAAATAATCGTTAGCTGCAGCCCTAGACCATTCTATATCTAAAATGGTTCAACATACCTGGTGAGTGCGGTCTATGTTGGTTGGCTCGCACAGACAGTAAAAAGGGATCTGAAGATCTCTTACATATACCAAGAAACTTTGTATGATATTAATCATTGAATGCATTGATGGACTTCATCTTTTTTATATTTTGTATACTGATTACTCCACATTGAGAGGGTTTTTTTTTTGTTTTGTATCCTATAGATTTCATGGGGTCATTTTATAAGTTCTATTCATAGAGTTTAGCACTGAGCATTATATTTACTGGTGATTGAGAGTCTGGGTTACTCTTTTGCACAGCTGCTTTTTACTAAGTTAGATAAGGAGTGTGGATCTTTAAAAGCATTTTACCTCTTGACATGAGATTAGACTGTGGAGTAAAAATTAAGTAGGCATATTCTACTGGCCAACAAGTATGGCTATGCTCTGTGCGCGGATTGGCTCCTGATTTCTACAATATGTGTACACCTGGAAATATTACTTTCTTAGATGGGTGCATTTCAGTTATATGCATAGTTTATAAGTTATCCATAGTTGCTATACCAGATTTCCAGGCAGGATTTTGTCCCCAAAAGTGTTTGATTTAATACTGTACCATTAAAACTAGGAATGCATCAATATTGTTTTTTCGGTATCAAGTACCAATATTTGTTTTTCGGTACTCGATGATATAGGTACTTCCGCTCCCATGGAGCCATCTTTGTGTCATTACCCGCCGCCCACCTTCTTGATTGCCCAGGAAGTCAAGTCCATGCTGTTTGGCCGTCTCAATGCCAAAAGGACGGGAATCCGGCTTCCCAACCAATCAGCATCAACTTGCCTCTTTGGCAGGCTTGATGCTGATTGGGCGGGGAGCCAGCTTCCCAGCCAATCAGGCACCCGGGAGGTGGATTCCTGATTGGCAAGGAAACTGATTCCATGCTCCATCTGACCGGAAGGAAGGTATTGGAGCTTTTGGGTGAGTAACACAATTTTTCAATCTTTCAAATGTTGCAGCCTGATACTAGTTTAAATTATTTTTCTTTCCCCTTTATTAATCTACACTCAGTACCCCATAATTACAAAGTGAAAAACGAATTTTAGCAATGTCCGAGAATTTAATAAAAAAGAAATAAGAAAATATCACATTGGCAGTATTCAGACCCTCTGCAACAACACTTGAAATTTAGCTCAGGTGCCTCCCATTTCTCTTGATCGTTGCGGAGATGGTTCTACACCTTAATTGGAGTGCACCTGTGGTAAATTAAATTGATTGGACGTGAGAAGGCCTCACAGCTCACAATGCATACTGTATCAGAGCAAAAGTAATGGGGTCAAAGGAACTGCCTGCAGAGTTCAGAGACAGGATTATTGCAAGCCACAGATCTGGGGAAGGCTGCTGCACTGAAGGTTCCCAAGAGCACAGTGGTTTCCATAATTATCAAGTAGAAGTTTTGCACAACCAGGACTCTTCCACCCCCCCACTGTACTTATGGCTTACAATTCTCACATCAGCTGAACTTCCATAACAATACTGCATATTGTACAGCCATCCTAATACATTGAGTATATTTTAGTATACATTGTTGTACGTTGAGGCTTTATCTTATGTGAAAGTATATACAAAGCATGCTATGCGTATAAAAACGTTAAACAGATTTATTCTACTGTAAATAAATGTAATATCTTGCACTCCTCTGAAGAACACACATCAACATTTTGGAACATAAAACCGTGCAAATATTTACTACATTGTAGAAAGAAAGACTAGCCTCCCTGAGATAATAAGCAATAAATCTCCAGGGTGTACCAGCTACAAGTTATACATCTTGCAGCTAGTAAATGTAAAGGGCACCGACACATTCGTCAATAACATTCATACATAACAAATCATGCTCTGCAGCTGAAACATTGTATATTCCTCGTAACTCACTGGTGATATAATCAAAATATGCAGGCTCACATTCCATGCATTAGGTGGAGATTATTCTTAAAATATACACATGCATGTACTGAGGGTAATCCATCAACACTGCAAATCAACACTACATTATTGACCCACATTAATGGTCACCCATAAACCGCAATAACCATTATTAGCATATAGTATTAGTGACTGGCTAGATAATGGCTTTTGAAGGAACGGGTACTTCTGTACAAGTGTGCCTAAGGATAACCACACTTCATCCCATAAATGCCAATGAGGTGAAATATTTGAGTAACCGCAACAATTCGGCCCGTTAACAACCAAGCAATAAGATTTAAAGAGCTCCGTGTTCACTTTAGGATTGCTCCTATTACACAATAAAACACAAGCCTTTTAATATGTGAACCCCAGATTTTAATGCCAGCTATGGAAAATGACTGCAGTGTTGTCGCACTGGGTAGATTTCTGTTGGCGCTCCACATTGAGACGCGGTCACTTTGCCCATGGAAACTTCTTTATCTGGAGCAGCAATATTGTACGATAAAATGATTTGTATAGACCTATGTATCCAAAATTAAATTTCTGCACTAGGCTCATGTAGCTTTAAAGTACAAGGGCTCAGAAATGGGACTAACTTTCAGAAAAGGAGCAAGATAAACTAATAAAACAAAGCTGTTGCCCGAACCGATCAATCCAGTTTCAGAAGCTAAATAGGAAGAATTTGGAAAGGATTACATTTTCAGCTCTACTCTAATTTTCTTTGCTGCAATCTGTTCCTGCTATTCAGGGGCGTAACTAGAAATCACAGGACCCCATAGCAAAATTTTGAATGGGGCCCTGTGATTTACTATGGCTATTGTTATGCCACTGCTGCTATTAGGTAGCTTAGTAAGCTTACATATTCATGGCTTACTTCCACTTTCCTCTTCTAGTAGTTATTATGCAGTGTGTTAAACAATACCTGCACAAAAGAAGCAAAGATTGATTGTGCACTCTAGAGCAGTGTAATAAAAATTTTACAAAAAGGGCACGTTTTATCACATCTGTGCGAGGACATGACAGCAGATGTGGCTATTGCTATGCAGGTACTAATGAGTAAAGGTAGAAAGCAGGATTTCCACTAAAGGCAAAAAATCAATACAGGAACATAGAGGAAAACAAAAGTGTGAACCCGACTTTGGCAGAATGACTAAATGCTTTAAGTCTATTATAAAACACTGAGCAAGCAGCAAAGACATTCAGTAACTTTGTAGAACCAGTTTATTAGTTTAAAGTATAGTTAAACCCAAAAATGTAGAGACTGCATTAGTTTTCTTTTTTTCCACCTGGTGATCTGGACAGTAACACGCTTTCTGTCTAAAGCTGCCATACACCTTACAACCATCGCACGACTTTCATCCTGAGATTATTGTAAGGTAATTAAAAGCTTGTACTGTACGATCTGCCCATCTTGAACAGGCAGATCGTCCTTGCGATCATCGCAAGTCCACCCTGCTGAGAGGGGCTTCTGATGATTCCAATGCTGAGCGGGGAGTGTGGGCTTGCGCACACCGGCTGGTGTGGCATTTGTCTCCCGAGCCCCTAACCCGCCAAAAAACGTACGATTCTTGGTGGGTTTTCAAGCGTGCTCGGGAGACAAAAAGTGCGACCTTACAGTAGAAACGGTCGCACGCCTTCCATACACCTGCTGATTATCGTACGATTGCGGGATCACCCGCGATTATCTTATGATAATCGGCAGGTGTATGGGCACCTTTAGGGTTACTCCACTCTATGGAGCGCAATTACACGCAGCACCTGTGCCTTCCAGGATAGGCCCATTTATAACCGTGCACGCCGCACGGACATGTACGCCCCATCTGAATGAGGCCTTAGGGAAAAAGGTTCTACATAAGTAAATAAAAGTTGACCATTGTAAGTGTTAAATGCAGTGGGGTCGCTACAGGGGGGCAAGGGGGGGCAATTGCCCCCTCTAGGTTTTCACTTGCCCCCCCGTGTGCCCCCCCGCCAGGGATCGGCAAGGTGTCCTTGCAGGGTCCGCCGCGATCGTACGGAACAGTTGGTACGTCCCAACACCCCCGTCCAATTCTATGCTTTGGTACCTTCCTGCCCACGTGCAGAAAGGGTTTTTTTTCTCAGCGGCGGCCGCGGAGCTTGTGGCAGAGCCTGATGGCTGTTCGTGGCAGTGTGAAGTGAAGTCAAGTCACTGCACTGGTAAGCCTGCAATGATCTGGAGCTGGGGGGGAGAGGGAACAGCAGCAGGTGAGTGAGATGTGTCTGGGGCTGGCTGGGGGGATAGCAGATAAGGATGGTTGAGAATGGGGAAGCGAATATCGTCTCAACGTTTTGCGCTCAGAGGAACCCTGTGTCGAGCAGTTTGAGGTGGGAGGCATAGAATAATAGGGAAGCCTTGTATGTAGCAAAGAACCACAGGATTTGGGTCACTTGTTCACCTAGACACTGCCTCACATGGAGGCCCCACAAACGCACAGGGACTCATGTCCTCCAAACACCTCCGAGCCACCCGTACCCAGTACCGCGCAGGGTTTGGTCCTCGCTCCTCTCCCTCTCCCCTGGGAGGACTGTTTTGGTGTACTGCCCGGTTGGGGTCATCTTGGATACACGCATGTCAGCCTGCTAAATTGATTCTCTCCATCTCCTGAAGAAGCGCCTCTGAGCGCGAAACGTCGAGACAAATATTCGCTCCCCCATTCTCAACCATCCTTATTCATGTATCTATTATTCTAATCATGCTATTAATTAACCATTCTATCATAATCTGACTGTGGTATCTTATGTGCCCCCCCTATATATTGTTCCTAGAGTCGCCACTGGTTAAATGGATTGTCTCAACCCCACCTACCACTTTTGCCTGTTCAAACTGAAGAATAACAGACCTGCTGGCCACATCACCCCGCAAAAATAATTATATATATATATATATAATCAATATAAATGGGTAATATATATATCTTACCAATTCTTAGATGTAGTGACTGCATTAGTTTCATGTTTGCTGTTGGGTTAATATACACTTTAAAATGGAAAACTGAAAGGTTTTCTGACTGTTTGCCTTCATTAAGGAAACTTCCATGTACGTATATTTACATTTACACCAGATTAACTACTCCACTGCACTTCAAAAAGTCATAACAAAGATTTACTGCATCATGTCCACTGGGAACATGTTACTAAGTAATGAAAAAAATAAGGAAATTTACTTTATTAAAATAAAATACATCTCCCAGAGTACCTAGCATTGCTTACATCTTGCAGACACTGGGGTGAAATCTAAAATTGGTAATTAACCTCATCCCTCAACCCAGTGAAAACATGGCTTAGAGAAGGTCAAAAATCACAGAAACGTGCCATTGCACTCTGGGGAATCAGAATGATTAGAGAGCGGTCGTGTGGCTGATTTTAACACTTCATTAGCATACACATAAATGGAAGCTGCCAACATACCACAGGTAGGAAATATACAAATAAAAATGAGGTATGTGCTATATTTCCACATACTCTGTCTATGCTATTCTTGAACTAGTGCTGAAGCTCCCAGAACGAGATAGCCCATTCTAGGATAGCCAACAGTCCCACCCATGGTCACCATTTTGTAAAGATCACTGTTTTAATTGGACACTAGCTTTTCCTGAAAGTTGGATATGAAGGCACTACAGAGAGCCCTAAAACTGTCCAAATTTCAGCTCATCTGACTGGCATTTTGGAGAAGCCAGAGCTCTGTTTGGGAGGGGCGAAGCATTACAATCCACCATAGAATGTATGGAAACATTCCAAGCAATGCACCCTGGATATCTTAAGTTGAGCACATGTATGTATGTCTGGGTCAAATGCTGTCATACACATGTTGCAATCATACACCCACTTAACAGACATTTCCAAGCCATCCAACTCCCCCCAACCAAATTGATAGCTGTGGATCACAATCTCTTCCCTAAGACTGCTACACCTCTAAAGAAAGACCCATTTGTTCAAACCCCCTATCTCTGGAATAGCCTGACAGCTAACTCAGCCTAGACTGACAACAACCCATGGGGCTCTTATCTTAACAACCCTTATCTCACAAATCCAAGAACTACATGTATGTTATGTGAACTGGTATGCATTAAGTCACAGAATAGCACTATACACTGTCAAATAATGGGTGGTGTTAATAGTCCTAGAATGGCTTCACATGAAGGCACTGAATAGACAACTGCAGAACAGCAGGAACCATGTTTCAAGGATTTTACTGAGATTCCAGCGAGGGATAAGTAGGATTGGGCCATGCCATTAGCCAGACATGGGCAGTATTTTGCACAAACATAACGTGGCAGCCTTCTGCTATGCTTAGCAGAAGGCTGCCAACTTTCTGGGAAAAAATACCAGCCATGAGGAGTGGCTTTATTGTAGTCGTGTGGTCTCTTAAGGTGTCCATACACCTTTCGATCGAAAGGTTCAATCAGCGGTAATTTAAAAAAAAACCACCTGGACGACTTGCGGTAATTATTTTCGTTTGCGCATGCACAGTGTTAATCGTACGACTTTTGACGGACGGAAACGCCAACCATGCAAACCTCGTACGATCGACCAAAGTTTTTTCAACATGCTTGACCGTCACAAGTCGTACGATTGTACAGTACTATCAGTCGGGCACTCTATTCACACATCACGATTGTCGTACGAAAAGTCAATCGCATACGATTATCGTAAGGTGTATGGGCACCTTAAAGTGACATTAAACCCTCAGATTTTTTAACATAAAACAATACTGTAATGTGTGCCTTACTGTAATTCATGGTTGTTTCCCTTCTCTTTAATGCTCTTCCTTTTAAATCTGTATCTGTTCTCATGCTTGGAGAGAACTTCCCTTTTCAGCTCAGGGCCTCTTCCTGTAGTGCAGGCTCAGGTTACAGCCTATACAAACGGATACACAGACACCGTGTGAGACAAGGCAGTCTGCTGAAAAGGGAAGTTCTCTCCAAGCACGAGAACAGATACAGATTTAAAAGGAAGAGCATCAAAGAGAAGGGAAACAACCATGGATTACAGTAAGGCACACATTACAGTATTGTTTTATGTTAAAAAATCTGAGAGTTTAATGTCACTTTAAGTGTGGTGTGGATTGGATGCTGCACTATAAAATTTCAACACTTTCCAACATAAAGCTTTTACAGGGCATTTTGCATTTGCAGTGAAAGGGGGAAAAAATAGTCAGGGGAGTGCTGTGGAAAAAGCAGGAGGGGGCAGCGCTGGCTTTAAGGCTGGGTTCACATCTAGGCGTATCAAATTTGCGCGTTTGCCACGCGTTTTAACTGCAATTCTCTGTAAAAAAACGCACGACAAGCGCGCGTTTCCGAGGGCTACCTGGCTGTATCCCAATGGATACGCGCGGCAAATACGCCCCAAAGAAGCTCCTGTACTTCTTTGGGCGTAGGGCGTTTTGCAGCGCGTTCCTACGCACTGTAAAACGCCCAGGTGGGAACCATGCCCATAGGCAATCATTGGTTTTCACATGTTGAACGTTTTACAGAGCGTAGGAACGCGCTGTCAAACGCCCAGGTGTGAACCAGGCCTAAAGAGAACCTACCACTTTGCATTGTGCGAATACTAGAGAGGAATTAATGCTAGTTTAGCAATGACAGCTCATGCACTCTACAGTTGTGTGCAGTGTGTGGCTCTATGATGAAAGGATGGAAATGAGTAAAAATGGAACAGAATTTCAGATCAGTGTCACTTGGTGGACTTTGCTGGAACGTCTAAATCCATGATGGCAGCAGGGGTTGTCAAATTTTTGCCTGCAGCCGCCACCTGTACAGAAAGTCTGGGTTGGAAACCCTGGCACTTGCCCATATATGAAGGCAAATATGGCTTTAATATTTATCATGTTCCAGAAATCATATGCATTATTTGCTGCATGCTGTACATATTTATACTGTATGCCATCTGACCAATGTCATTCCCAATTTTACATTTATAAAATTTGTTCCAGGGGGAAAGTGTGATGGATGTGGCCTCGCTGCTATTAAAATGTTGAGCAGGTTTTTAGTATAATTGAAAAGTGCAGAAGCCAGAAAGAAAAGTAATGGTCATTAAAGCAAAGGTGACTTCCATGAATTTTATACCTGTTCTGCAGTGAACACAAAGAGCTTTAATGCTAGAAGGGGTGTCAGGGGATCCCCAAATAATTTCTTTGCAGGATTAACAGAGCATGGACCATTTCACCTAAAGCAGTAGAATTCAATGATCTGTACTCAAATGATTTCCCTGGCCCCATGAACATTAAAGCTTCATTTCTCCATGGTGCTCATCATTAGCCATTCAAAAATGGGTCAGATGCGGCAGGAAAAGCTTCATTAGCCGATGTAATATGGTTCAGACAAGTAACTATGATAATAAGCTTTTACATTCATTAAAAACTTAAATGGGTAGCAGGCTAGGTGAAAGATTCACATATTACTTCCTTTGCACAAACTATAGGAAGAAACCAGGACAAGTCTACAGAACAATGGCTATTAATTGGAGAGCATAGCTCACAGGGCAATTGATTCTCCCATGACATTAGCTATAAACAGACGTATATGTATGCGTGTGTAATAAATATATACACATATATACATACACACCTAAAAATGCACAACAAAGCATTTGGTATAGACCAGTACCTTATCTGCAGCAGCTGATTTGCCTGGAAACCAAGCAATTGTTACTGCTCTCTTATGATTTAACACTGGTGCTAAGGTGTCTCCCGAGCGCTCAGAAAATTCACAATTTGACCACTGCCTGAGGACACCTATAGGGTGTAATCTCAATCAACAGGACAAACATATCACCAATTACATGAATTGCCTTTTTATTTCAGGTACACATGTTTTATGGAACTGTAGGAACCTATATAAGATGCATTTAAAATTCTACACAATTTATATTATTCACATATATATAAAAAAAAAGTGCTCTACTTTACAATTGAAGGCTAATTGCCAGCTTAAATGCCTGAAGCACCTGAGGAGCTCTGAAATGGCAATACTTCTTTTCCTCAGCTACATGATTTATTAAATTATTGCCCAAAAAATCATTAACTATATTTTGCTAAAAAAAAAAAAATACAATTTGAAATGGAAGCTCGGCATTAAGTGGGGGCATTTTTATTACGGTCAGGAAATGACACTTTTCTCTGCCTCCGTATTGACCATTTTCATATTAAATGTTATATCGAGAGCAAAATGTTGACAGTGATAAAGAATTTCAACTCCATTACCATTTACAGACAAAGGTTTGGTCTTAAAGGTTATTTCCATAGATTAAAACATACTATGGGTGAATTATTAGCAAAACAAGAAGTCTTTTTAATATCGGCATCATTTGGTAAACAGTACCCAGCGCTATTGTGTACGGTGACCGAAGCATTTCAGTTTTAGTAGCAGTATAGACACTAATAAAAAGAGGGTTTCTGGAATTTGAGGCTTTCAAGCCTATGTTTTGAAGAGACACTATCATCTTGCACAATCAAGGCAAAGTGACAGTAACTCCAGTGATTACCCTCCAATCTTTCCTCCACTGAAAGTGCCCTCCACCACCACCCACTGGTGCTCATCTCTCCTGCAATGTCTCTCTGCTCCTACGTCTGTCTCGGTTTGGGCAAAATACCCAGTGCTTGTGGGTATGGGGGAGAGTCCACCACCTCCCATGTCACAGTGCATTTTCAAGCATTTGCAGTGCATGTTTTGTATGTTTCATTTCTTTTAAGGAAACTACAGTCACAGTGTTGATAAAGTAATTTCCTGTGACCAATTTGTGGGTTGTAAGCTGTGCTTGTAATTTGCAAAGTATGCAACAGGACATTTCACCCTACAACACAGCACTACTCTTATGCAGCACAAAGGTTTATGCATTTGTGATGGAAGGGGACATGCAGATACCTTGTGATTTAAAGTTCTAAAGAATTTCTACAAAATTATACATTGTATATGTATAAAAGCAGATTAATGCTGTATATAGCTATATCACTATTATGGGGCAACACAGTAGCTTAGTGGTTAGCACTTCTGCCTTCCAGTACTAGGACTCCCTGGTTCGAAATCCAGTCAGGACAATATGCATGGAGTTTCCCTCTGCTTGCATCTGTTTCCTCCCACACTCCAAAGACATGCTGATAGATTAACTGGCTCCTGTCTAAACCGGCCATAGTCTGTATGCATATGAGGTAGGGATCTTAGATTACAAGCTCCTTGAGGGCAAAGATTGTGAATGTTCACTATGTAAATCGCTGTATAAAATTCCTGGCGCTATATATAATAAATACATCAAGCCCAGATTTGCGGTTTAAAGGAACTAAATTACTGCATACTAACCTCAAAATAATGGCTACGGCCTCCACTGTTTACATCCTGCTATTAAATCATCTGTGTACAGAAAGTACCTAAGCATGGACTGTTTTCAGAGTGTCTTCCATCTCAGGATGAAGCCCCATAAGGCTCCAATGACACATAGCGGTAGCATTCTCCAAGTTTTTTTTGTACAGAAAACCGTGCGGAATGAAAGTGGACAAACGTTAACACATGCGCAGATTACGCACGTTTCCGGCTATATAGTGCGGAATCCCGCTATTAAATCGCGCTTCGACTATTTTGCGGGACGCGCGGTTTCGTACCGCTCGGCCGCTGCATTAGTCTGAACAATGCACATTGCAATGCATTTTTTTTACGTTTAGCGCGATCCCACATGTATAAAATCGCTCATGTGTGAAGAGAGCCTTCAAGTCTATTGGGAAGCCATTCTTGCGATAAACAATGTTCTGTTAGTAAGTTTAGCATTAATGCTTCCTGGGTCAGCTTACCTGCTTACTAGACCAGGGTGATGAAGCCGATTAGGACTTGGTTCACACAAGCGGCACATAAAAACACAGCATTTTGCCATGCAGCTAATGTCTTCTAGATGGCAACATTAAGCAACGATGTCTAGCAATGTTACAACTAGGGATGCACCAATACCGTTTTTTTTCGGCAGAATATCGATTTCCTTTTTTTTTTTGGTACTCGCTGATACCAAATACCGATACAGGCATCCTGAGGTACTATGGGCCAGCTAATCAGGAAGCTGGTGTTCCTGCGATAGAACACTGGCTTCACGCTCCCTCATGACATTGCGAGTGAGCCTGCCTCACAGTGTCCTTAGTCAGCATGAAGGTGGCTTCCTAGCCAATCAGGAAGCCGGGAGGCAGGTCAAGACGTGCAAGAGAGAAAAAGAAAAACTAGAAAAAAGTGGTACATGCATGAATCCATAACCAGCCTTTATAGCAGGGAGCACAATGGGAAGGCTTACAACAATACAAAACACAAAAATTCCCCAGCCCCAACCTGCCAGCCAGCCTGCAACCAAACAAGTAGCCCTGTCAACAGTATGCGTTAAAATCAGAGGTTTTAGTTGCACAAACTTTTGGCCAAAAATATGTAGAAGCCACACTGCCGCGCCAAGGCACCTCTGCAAAGTGTGGTCCTAACTCTATGTATCTGAGTCTCCAAGTGTGAGCATATTAATGAAGTCGATAGATTGCATGCAGGTGTACCTGGAGGTAGCCTACTCCTCCTAATAAGGTGCACCGTCAGGATCCGCCCAGCTGCGTGAGTGACAGCCGGCTCTGCCTATCTAGGAGGCAGAGCCAGCTGTACCCGCCCCCTCCCCCGTCCATCCCGCCAGTCAGCGCTGGAGGGTCGGAGCAGGGAGGGGGGAATCCAGCCCCTCCCGTCACAGCAGAGAGCCGTGACAGGATCGAGAAGTGAGCGAACGCCGGTATGTGTTGGCTCACTTCCCGATCTACTGAGCCGACCTGTGTCAGTTTCATTGTCACAGGTCGGCTAGAACTATGAGGCTGAGTGAAAATCACTCACCTCATAGTTATCCTTTAACAAGGAGCTACTTGCATCTTCTGTTTTGGTATGCAGCATGGAAAATGTGTGTAAACCACGGTCTGTACAGCATTAGGATTCTATTGGCAGGTAAAACCGTAATCATTTCTGAATTTCAACTGTGTATTAGCTGTTTACCTGCCATTTCACTTTAAATTATTTCAATAAATTGAACATACCGTATCATACTGTGGCAGCAATATATGTCCAAATAGATCATCCCTATTCTACCACAAAGTAATGGGTAACAAAAGGGGCAAGACAGCCATTTCACATAGCTAGCTAAAGATAATTGGGTGCCTTGTGACAAACATTTTCAGCAATTAGTAATACTTTCGATTTAGAATAGGCATCTCCTGCGCCTATGAATAATGTATATGCTGAAAACCTATTTCAGATAGGTTGGTGTCACGGTTGATTTTTATAAGGCAAGATTATTCCTTAAATTAGGAAGCAGGAGGAATAGTAAATGGATTTCAAGGAGCCGGAGGGGTGCACAAACACAATTCATGAAAAATTCACACTGAATAAGAGTATCTAGGACAGTGATACAAACAATATAAATAGGCAACCATGGGCTGAGAAACAAGCACAAGAGAACTTAACTTGCTCCAAGGATAATGCCAGGAAAAAAAAAGCTGTACTGCAAGATCAATTGTGACTAGAGTACATCTGAACAAGGTTACAAATCAGATTTCAAGCAGAAACAACTGCACCATGTAAAAGCGCAATAAAACCGCCATGTCTCATAGATATCCACCTGCCTCTAGAATGGGCAGGATGGAAAAGCTGATGCAGACCTCTATTAATTTAGGTTTCATTTGCTCTTTACGCTTCTAAAATTTTGAGAAACAAGCAAGGCAATGTGAGATAGTGACAAAGTAACTAAGAACAAGGACAGTTCAGTATTAACATCTTATTGGAGGCACAAAGAAAAAAAAAAAATTTAATGTTAATGTCAGCGGAAGCAGTGCAATATCCTATAAAGCCATGTCTTCCATACTGTAAAGTCATTCCGAAACCGGCTCAAACCATTTATCTCCACTTAACAGAAGATTCCCAAGAAGCCAATCTCATCTCTTTTTATTACCTGCGAGCATAAAAACTGCAAAGCAGAAAATATGGCCACAATGAAATCTGTTCAAATATGAGGAATGCTGCATCTTTTGTAGGAATGAAACTTAAAGGGTAGTATGTAGACACTATGCTTTCTTACATTACCCATAGATTCAAGACCGTTCTGGCCAGACTTGGTTGATTCCTTGGATAAAAAAAAAACTTCCGTATGAAAGATCTTTTTATATGCACTAACAAATTTCTCAACCGAAATAATAATTTTCATGCGACACTTCAGGGTATAGTAAATGTGTATCCGTAGCGCATAGGGGTGGACAAATTAATATGGAATTCAGAAACCAGTCTGTGCACTCCAGGAGCCGGCAGGTTTCTTTTTTTTTAGGAGCCATCTCCACTGACAACTAGAGAAAACGTCAAGTTAGGCACCAGTTGTAATTTTAAAGACAATTGGCAGCTTGGGTCTCGGGACCTGTTCAGCCCTGAATGAAAGAACTATCTGCATTAATTGGTGGTTTTTATATATGCCTGGAGTTCAGCGTTAACACCTTAGACTGAGTATGAGGTTGGATAAAACAAAACATCAAGTACACAATAGATGCTTCCAGTTTGTATGCATATGCTCTGTGGCAGTGTGTCCTGAATTCCCAGAAAAAAGTGGGGTGTGCCAATGATGAAAAAAAATAGTTTTGTGGTTTTTTTTTTCTGGTTTTATTAGGCCCCTTTCACACGGGGGGTCTGATCGGGTCCACTTGTCAGTTTTTCAGGCGGACCCGATCGGATGTCCAAAGTAAGTCTATGGGCAGTCGTGTGTAAACGGACTGCCCATGGACTCACACCTGGTTGCCCCTGCCTCTGGCTGGGTCCAGAGAAACAGAGTGATCAGAGATCCTTTTCGCCAGACCAGATTGTGCCATACCAGGGGTAATCCAATGTAAACAAACATGTCTGTTTACATCAGATTACCCATAGACCAACATGGGGTCCAGCAGTTTGTTTTTTCCTGCATCGCAAGGTTGAGAAAAAAATTGTACAGACACATGTCACAGCGGTGACATCAGCTCCGTACTGCTGTGATCATTAGAGGATACCTGCACAGATCCTCTTCTGATCAGCCCGTGTAAAAAGGGCCTGATGGCTTGTTAAGATCGCTCAGAATAATGGACCAATAGTAAGGCAAGGGAGGCGAAAATGCAGCGGTGCTGCAGGTTGCTCCACAAATCTTTGCCCAAAGGGTGCATTAAGGATGGCGGCACACCAAAAACTTAAATGCAGCCTCTATTATAAACAAAAAAGGTATTCCAGGAAACCAGGAGAGCTTCTCTAAGTGGGGCAAGGGAGCTGGAGGACCAGAACCAGCAATCACAAGAGTTTATACCTCATAGTGACCTACTTTTCTCAAGTACATGAAACATCTTGCAAATTACAAAAGCAAGTTGCATGGTTTTTCCGACCCACCAGCATAAATACTTTGAGTCACCAGCACAGAAGTATGTAGTTCAAGACATTCTGAGATTGCTTGGAAGTCCTTATCTGCATATCATTTTCTGGTCAGCGATTCAAAGCAAGGCAGCTAATTAGTCATTTGTTAAATAGGTCAGTATTAGACGCCTACATATTCCCTTTGGCACTTAAGCGACCCTTGGGTCCTCAGCAGACACTAGTTGTGTTTGTTACTCAAGATAGTGAAGGAAAAGATTCTTTATACTGGGTTCTAGTAATTCAATGGTTTAATCACTCTTACACTACCTTACTCTTTTACAGTGCTTCCTCTTTTCTTTTTATGATTTTTTTTCCCTCTGATCTTTGGATCTTGCTGAGAGAAATATTACATGTGGCACAGGTCATTTATAAGGGGGCTGTAGCAAGCGCAAATATTGAGGTATTGATTTGTGAAAGGGCTGTAAACAGAAGTGATCTCTGGCACACATGTAATGCATCTCCAATCACTGACTGTCTTAAGAAGGTGCCCAGTCCCCAATTGGCATAGCATGCCTACAGTCTGACCATTTCCACAAAGCATGCCTGCAGTCTCTGGCCATGTTTTATACCATGCTTGTACTCTCTGACCATCTCCTGTATTAGGTTTGTAGCCTCTGTAGTCCACCACTGTCCTAAGGGATATCAGTGAAGCAATAGGAAAAATGCAAAATCCATATATAATTTTGGAAAGCTACAGGCAATAGAGAAATCTCTTGAAGACATCAATTATTGCATATTCATTCCCTATTGTGACAGAATCTTTTTCAATATTAAAGCTAAACTTTAGGCAGAAAAAGACCATTTAAATGGAGTTGTGTATTCAATAATAAAAGTAAATCAAATTGAAATGAAACGTGTATGTACCCTGAATCTGTCCTGATATCAGCCTCTTGTAATTTCTTTATAGTCGCACAAAGAGCCAGAAATATGAGCTAACCCAATTCTGCTACAATCAAATGGGATGAGAAATGCTGACAGGAGGAAAAAGGAAAGATGACTTATCAGTCTGTTCCTGCTTCTTCACTACCCAATCGCAGGCAAGTCACCTACCTTGCCATGTTGCTTAACTGTAGCATGGAAAAAAAGAGTCATGTCAACCAACTTGCCTTGGCTGTCTGGCCAGCCTCCATAATCTCAGGACTGGATGAAGATTACAATGCCTTTGGACGTTCAAATGACTTTCATAAACTTATTTAAATCAGTGTATTCATTGTTTGCTAGCAGTTCAGCTTTAAGCCACATTCTTCGTGTTAAAACATACTAGTAAAATCTGGAGAGTGACTATTGCATATTCAGAAGTTAAAAGGTCTATTATTTTCTACAGGCTTCATGCTGTAATTTGCGTATTATAAGCCTCTTAGCAGGCTTAAAAGACACCTGTACAACAAAGACAACATAAGACTAATGCATACAAAATTGCTCTTAAATGGAATCATCTTTCAAGCTAAATACATGTCTCAGAAGTATCTGGTAGAAGCCGTCCCTAAATTAATGATAATTCCAAAAAGTCAAGAAAGGTAGCTACCATCTGAGTCTTCTCAAATATGCATTTTGTTTTTGGTAATACAATTTAAAGCTCAACTCTGGGCACAAAAGCTTTCATTTAAATATATTCAATAGCCACAAAGGATATACATCCACTTCATGTGCCTTTGTATAGCCAGATATCTTGTAAAAATAGCATCATCGCTGTGTTGTAGTCTGTGCAGAGAGCAAAGTTGTGAGACGGATTGAGCAGGCCCCACCCACTACAGGCAGCGTGAGAAAACTACAGGAGGGGGTGGAGACCAGACCAGTTACCCTACATAAAAGGCGAGAAGAGCAGCAGTGACTGGCCTTTATTACAGGAAGCTTCTACACAGAGGCAAAGCACCTCCTAGCATGGCGATTGCTGAAACTGGTATTGTATTTGCGCAGGTGCCACAACTATGAAAGGACCAACAACATCTAGACATTAACTGTCCAATATTTGTCATCCAAACCTAAAAGAAACACAGCCAGGCAGTGTATAGGGCAAGGGTGACCATAACAGATACCACCCTGTGTCTAAGCAGCCTTTCACAGCACTCGAACGATCCCGAGTTGTTCCCGAGACTCGATAGACCTATGCTGGTTGTACAGTGTGTACAACCAGCATGGGTCAATCAAGTCTCAGGAACAATGGCAGACGTTTGATTAGCCATCTAACAGTTATGCTTTCTTTTTTTTTTATTGGTAGCCATGTTTACCATGCTTATAGCAGACCTTTACACGCTAAATTCAAATCCCACCAATGCATTCCTCTATCTATGCTGATTAATAACAGACTTGTCAGGTGTAAAATGCTGTTTTATTTAAATACTTACACTTGCAGAGCCTTCACTTCCTGCTTTCCAGGTGCAAAGTAGTTCAGTTTGCCAACACAATGCATCCTGGGATTGCTTCGTCACTGAAATGAGATCTCGTTCAAGAAAAATATAAAAAGGAAAATGGCTGCGAGCTGTCGGAGCCTTTTTGGGTTGTTTTTTTTTGCTTTTCCCTGGATGACGAAAGAGGGCACTGAAGAAGCGGGTTTTCCCACAGCAAACATGGACGCTTGCTGCATTGCCACAATGAATTTTGGTTATGTGAATGCTTTTGTTTTTACAAATTCAATACCGCAGTGTAAAGATCCGCTTTAGCACATATCTGAACTGCCAAGCACACACATAATTAGTGGCTGATTTACAAAAACTATGACAAGCAGCTGTTGTCCTTAGCAAGCAGATCCCTTGGCTAGTTATCCCAGTGCAGTGACTGAATGCAATGGGCAACATCTCTATTCTTCCTGCAGATTAGGTGTCACCACTGTTACATATTAAATACAATAATGTGCAAAAAGTGTCATTTTCTATCTAAGTGCTTTAGTCTCTAACAGGTACTAAACAGTTAAATACATTGCTGCATCAAAGCATTGCCTTTTATAAGTTACGGGCCATAAAGCTGCTGATGTACTGGAAAAAATACTCTTCATTCACTTGTCACTTACAAGGTAGGCAGATGCTGTGATCAGGTGTATCACATTCAACATCTGGCAGAGAACTTTGCAAGGTATATCTTTCAAAATCGAAGGTCTCCCTGGTACTATGGTACTACTGGGAGTGGGAGAATACAGCTAGATGCACGGTCTTATAGGAAACCATCTAAAATATAACAGGGTTTTGTTCTGAGACACATTCAAGTGCCACAAACTGCCTTTAAAAAAAATATTTGGCATATTAAAAGAAATGTACAATGCTTTTGTATATTTGATATTCCAAAAGAAATATGGTAAATATAAAATAAAAATGTACATTTCATATTTATTTCCAGCCAGCAGGTGGATCTTTTTGCTCCATCTAATGTTTACCAGGCTAATCTTAATTGCTTTGTTGAAAAAAAGAATGGTTTACAAAGCTCAACAGCTCAACTTACACACACAGCTGAGGCATGCCCCTTAAAGCTGAAGATAGGCTTTCAATGTTTCCTTTGTAAAATAAAGATTTATATTAGAAAATAAACATTCAACATCTCTTTAAAACTACGTTTTTAAAACCCAAATACTAATGTATTCGCAACCTTTCCACCTTGTAAATGTGGTTGTGCAAGTTTGTTTATATTACATATTGTGACTAACCGATAAATACCTGTTGATCCTCTTAGTTTCTGCTCTAAGTTCTTTAACAGTGTGACCACCAGTTCCTAGTGCTGTAGGACAGTTATCACCCTCTTGCATGAACTACCAGCAGTTGTGCTTTTATCCATTCCACTGTAGTCCATGCAGTCTGCTGGTTGACTGACCGCCGCTCTGACCATTTAGATACTATAACTGGAACTTCCTGCAACTTCTACTTAGCAGGAAGTCACATACCAATGACATCAGATCGCATCCAACTTTATTAAAATTGGACATGACACACTGCGGCCCTTTCTAGAACTGCCCCTCTAACATTTCACCCAATGGGTTTGATCGCAGAGATGTCCACATTCAATACATTTGAAGTGATCTGATGTCACTGGTGTGTAACTTCCTGCTTTACTGTTGAGTTCATAGAGCGTGGTCAGGCTCCCTTTGGTTGGCACCTGCAGTTCCAGAGGTGGAGTATCTTCATACAGGCTTGGATGTGTGACATTGCTCCATATGTCTATAGCTACTTCTGCTTAACAGTGGACTCTGTTACAAGAAGTGGAAGAATAACTGATCTGCTGGCAGGTTTTATAGGTAATAAAACTACATTACTGGCAGGACTTACAAAAAACAAACCATGCTGTATAAATGCTCATGACAGACATATGTCATTTTTCAAAACCATCACAGTATCTCTAACCTGGCAACAGGCAGGCATTGTCTGTGTGTTAGCAATACGATCTGACCACCAAACAACCCGTCATCTGAGAGTCACAAATATATGCACTGAAAAGGAACAATAAGCTATCAGCTGAAACATTTCAAGCCAGCAGATCATGTTTTCACTGACAGAAAACTCCATGTCATTAGCTGCACTCAAAAGGTACCAGATTGCTTATCATCTGACCCTGCTGAAATCAAGGTACTTGACATAGGTCACCAAATGTCTAAGTGTACCACCTTAGGCTGTAAACTTTTGGTTAAAGCTGGGCATTTCTTGGTATATTTTAGGACCTGCACCAACGCTTTAACCAGTAAAGGACCTGCACCAATGCTTTAACCAGTAAAGGACCACAGGAGTTCTCTGCTGCAACAATAAATCCAATCAGGTTGTAGTCCGGTCATTGATCCTTCTGGTGCTGATCACTTTAGGGGCTCATGCACAAGGGCAGCTGAGCCTGTACAAAGTAAATACTGGCATATTCCCTCTTGCCAGTGAGCCAGTGTTCCATACTGCCTTCCATAGAAGTAAATAACAGTACATAGCTATACACCGGTACTTGCACGCAGCTGTATGCATGTACAGCCATTGACTTCTATGGGAGGCTGTACGCAACACCTGTGGCTCCCTGGTGGGGAGGAGGGGGATTCCCCAGTATTTTACATTGTAAGGACTCTGATGCTCATGTGTGTGCACCCCAACAGTATGTTACATTGTTAGTGCTTAAAATGTTAAAAAGAGGCCCAATAATTTCTTCCCCGATGGTACCATGGAAGCTAAATTACTGATAGATTTAAAAAGGTAGCTCTAATCAAGTTATTAAATGTTTTTACATGCATGTTTACATGAAACTATCAAAGCAAATGAATCTGTCTCCTGTAATCTCCTGGAGAGCATCTTTACAACCTGAAGAGAAGGTCAGCACACTTGGCCACTCAGACAGTGGTGTGTTGCCAGTGGTGTGTTGCCATTTTTATACCAAGATGTATTTAGTTACAGTAGGGAGATCCAAGACCTAGTTATGCTGTCTGGCAGGGGAGGCTAGGTCACAAGACTGACTAAACAGAATTACAAACTCTTTGCTAGGAGAAATGACTCGCATGTAGATTTTTCAACTGTGTATTTATCGGTCAGGAGTTCACATTTAGGTAGCCAGAAATGCCTTCACAGATAGTAGCAAATGCGGGAAAAAAAGGTTCACATGGCCATAACATCAGTAGGCACATTAGCCACCTTGCTTCTAATACTTTTCTTGCCCTGATCTGCCTTTGAAATGAATACCCAGATCAGAGGTATACATATTGATATAACATCAAAGTCCAAACATACATTTTGTGAGCCTGACATGAGGTGTGACAGAAGATTTGCGGAGGCAGTACCTATTTAGCATATAAAGTCCCCGCAGGCACAATAAATAGGTTAGATGAATATTTACCATCAAGCTTTTATACTGGTCATTAGTGAATTCCCATTCTCACGACAGTTCAGGAGAAATTAGAATGACTGCTCTACCAAGGAAAAAAAAAAGAGATGCCATTCTATGAATTTTTATGAGTCTTCCACAATCCTTCAGGCAACTGCATGCAAAAGACCTTATAAATGTATGGGCTTGTATAGATCTAATGACAAACCAAAGCTGTACAGGGATAATATGTACAGAAACGGCAAACAATTTTGCTTTACAAAATGTCTCAAGGCACTTCCTTTAGAGTGCCTGCTATTCTGAAATGAACCAAAGTGTAAGAGTAACCTTGATAAATGGCCTATTGGTAACACCAGCCATCTTTTAACAGCTAGGAAGAGACTGGAAAATAAAATGCTGAACGTTAAAGTACCATAGGCTCAAATTATCAGAGAGGTACGGAAGCTCAATTTTTTTTATAAATACCTGCAAAAATTGGGTGATATTGTGGTTAAATTGTCAGAGCAGAATTTATATTTTGCAAAAAGCTGCACCCTGATTTATAGTTGTATTTAGACGTTGCACTACCCTAAGCATACCCGAACTATTACACACCTCTTTTTACAATCTCCACCTCTTGAGTCATGAAAACTGACTACAATGCAATATTGGATGTAGCATGCAGTCTGACTTAGAGGCATGACTACATTTCAACTCTTCAGACAAATATGATGGAAAGAAAAGATGGGTTCAATCTTCCTGAAGCCTCTTTTCAGAACCCTTGCTGGATTTTTCCATCTATAATGATTATGAAGCAAAACAAAAAAAAAAGGAAATAGTTCCAATTTATAATTCCAAAATAAGGAAATGGTCCCAACAAGTACTTTAGGCCACATACAGGCAAGCACAAAAGCAGATTTCTATGGACCGTTGTGCTTTGTAGCAGCCAGTGGATAAAACCACAGCATGCATTGGGGAGGGGGGACAGGGATCCAACATCCTTGGAAGTGTGTACATGCAAAAGATTTTTCAACTAGCTTAGCTCTGCAACAGAGCAAAAATTACTAAATGAGACAAGTTATATAGTCTGGTTGAAAAAAAGGAGTTCAAACCTATAGTGTTAACCCTTTTCTTTGCAGGCAGCCCTAGGGAGGCCAACTTTTCTTCAACTGAAACCTGAGCACTCTAGCTCTATAGAGGACTACAAATCCCAGCAAGACATAATGAAGCAATACAAAATTATATGAAACTACATACTGTGTGTTGCTCCGGGGTGGCAGCCTGTCTCTAGGGTCTCAAGTGGCTTGTGCAGGCTCTCACCAGGCTGTGCACACTCTGTTGGGTTGTGCGGGCTCCAAGGTGGGCTGTGTAACCTGGACGCAGCCTTCTAAACACAGACTGTCCGGGTCAATCCCGGAAAGGTGGCAACCCTAATGGGAGGGTCCCTAGAGGTCTGCACACTGACAGCTGACTGTGCCATGGATACAGCACCCCTCCCCCCCTCACAGCTGAGCAGATCTTTTACCAATAGGGACAGACCGTAGAAGATTTGCCCACTCTTGTCCTGGGGGTTGGCCACATTTTGTGTGTGGTTTAGGGAATGTGTTCTAGGAAATATATCCTTGTCTTTAGGGAAACAAATGAATCCATTCCCCCATCCCTAATACCATGACCATGTCGCAATCTTTGGTGCACTTCTAACCTCAGAACCTTACTTTTCTGTGGCTCCATGTCTAATAAGAATTTCAAAGCCACGCAACAATACCAGTAGGGTCTGCCATTGGAGGCTGCAGTTGAGATTTTTAGACCAGCAAAACAAAATATGACAACCGCACAAAGTAAGGTTTACATGAAAGGGTTTTCCACAGTACAAACAAAAATTTAAGACCTACACACATACTAGCACCAATTTAGACAACAGCCAAATAACTTAATGGCATATGAGGAAACCGTAAGGAAACCCACACAAGCACCAGGAGAACATTTAAACTCCATGCAGATAGTGTCCTGGCTGAGATGCAAACCAAGGATTCAATTGCTGCAAGACAAGTGCTAACCAAGAAGCTACTGTGCTCCCCATGAAACAGCTCATCGGTCGATTTCCTTTGTGCTGGACATGCGTTATTGACACCAATGCATTTTTGAATTTAGTATCAGAGTTATTAAAAAAGGCTCGTTAATGCCTGTTGCCATCGCATGAAAACGTTAATTAATTGCTAATTATTTCAATGGGCCTTCCAATGCAAAAAAAAAAAAACCCCAGACATGTCGTTTGTTTCAAAACCCCCTGCACTACAATACAGAGATGGGAAGAGACACTATTCAGTCATCAACCTCTTCCCTACAAAATGATCACAGGCCACCATGTAAGGGAAAGCTTGGGCTCCTGGACAGGCCCAATCATTTGTTACCATACAAAAGGGTGAGCAGAGCTTTACTGTTACTGTATTACCTTTTTCCATTATAACAGCCATCCACATTCTCTTTATCGGCACAGTCCAGAGGAGTGAACATGATGTTCAACTGTAAAGCACGAAGGGAAATTACTGAGAAGTCACAATGTCAGGCACAGAGTTTTACGATTCTTTATTTAAGCAGAATAACCACACCATGCCTTCTTCAAAATTTATTGACAGCAGTTAACTATCTTTAGATTGCTGTAGAAACGCTTTCGTTGTGTCCTAAGGCAAGCGCCTGACTTCACTTCATTTTCATTTCTCGATCAGGAGTAACAATATCTGCCTCCAACACGATTTCCTAAACCGGGCAGGGGCAACGGCAGCCTGAAATTGCACAGAATGAATCAAAGGTTTGTGTCCCGAGGGCGCTAAAATCAGACACATTAAACTGGCAGACGAATAGCGAGCTTTGCATTTAGGAATCTCACAGTAGTGGGTAACTGAAATATTTATACGGTTTATACCACCAGCGCAGGACATGGCAACCCTCTCATTGTCTTGACTTCAATGAGCATAATAAAATATGTATACATTTTCTAAACCTAGATATACCAGTTACGCTTGCTCTTTTCATTAACCTTATATGATCACTTAAATTGCTAGTATAACAATGCTGCCTTCCATGGAAAACCAGGCTTTAATAGCTGCACACTGATTTTTAGATTGGTAGAGCACAAAAGGAGTACAGGATTAATAAATAATGATGCCAACTAGCTTTCCAATAACATTAACAGAAAACAGAGTAGTTTCTCCACTGGATATGTAATATAAACACGGAGCACAATATAATTAAACCATGTTCTAAAAATTACTGCATGTTGCCTACAGCTACAAATCAGACTCATTTTTGCTTTCTAACCCACGTTAGAAAAATTACAGCTGGATTGTGGTTTGTTTTTTTCTTTATTGCCAACACTTATTTGCTTTCTGCTGGTTTTAATATAGTAGGCCAATTGTAAAAATTTGATTGGAAGTTCTTTGTCATTCAGGCAGTACCTTGGATAAATAGCACAGGGCACACACAAAAAAGAACTGTTAATAAAAATGAAGGTAGTAGAATAGGATTCAACAAAAGGAAAAAAAAAAAAAGACATAGCAATAAACTTGACTAATTTTACACCCTTTATATATATGTCAAGATTTAAAGTAGTATAATATTCCACATCCACAAGACAAACATAAAAAGTAGAAAGTACACGGTGATAAATATATTAGAAAACAATACAGTCAACTAATTTTAGAAGCTTGCATCACATTACATCTGATGATTTATATAGTAAATTCATCAAAAGGTTCTCAAATGAATCAAGTGCATTCAGCACAGTGTATGGTTTCCACACTATATCTGTTATGAAGTGGAGCTTTCACTTACTTTACAAGTCTAAATATATTCCTGACATGTCACACTATACAAAAATTACTTTATATTTTAAAAAAACCCTCCCTTGAGCTCCAGTCAAGTGACTAGTTTAGATATCAGTCTGCTGCAAGCAGGCTCCCCCAGCTATCACAGTAAAACATTATGTAGTCATAAGGTAAAAGGCAGCAGCTGGAATGGATCTCTGTCAGACACTTGTGTACATCAGCCTTTCTCAACTATGGTGCTATGGCACACAGGTGCCTTCTGCCTTCCTCAGGGGTGCCTCTAGAGCTGCAGCTAACGATTATTTTCAAAATCGATTAGTTAGCCGAACTCAAAATTTTAACACAGGGTTATACCTTTCCATGGTCCAGACAGACTTCTGAGGTGAAGGGGGAACTTGGATATAAAAGGGGGAGCTTCTGATGTGAAGGTGGGCTTCTAGTTTGAGAGGTGATACTCTGATGTAAAAAGGAGGCAGGTCCTAATGTAAAGGGGGGCTCCTGAATGTAAAAGGTGGGCTCTGATGTTAAGAGGTAGGCTCTGATGTGAAGAGGAGCTCTTGATTTGAACAGGGTACTTTAATGTGAAGGGGGAACTCCTTTGTGTTTTTTGCATGGGGTCACTCCTTAAAATCCATAGCAGACGTCTATCAGGGATTTTACATTTTACACTGGGGTGCCTTAAGATTTTGCATACTTTTAAAAAGGTATTGCGACTGAAAGAAAGTTGAGAAACGCTGGTGTACACAGCCAAGAAGTACACAGGCACCAGATTTTACATGACTGTGTAATGTGAGTCAGCATCTCTGGTCAGGCATTATCCAGGGTCAGCATCTAATTCCTGCACAAAGAGCTCACTATTGTTTTGGAGAGTAAAGCAAAGGCATTGTCTGTTGGAATACTATGAACCCTTGGTGGTAATAAATACATGTGTTTAACATAGTTACTTTGCAAACAAATGATTTAGCATGCATGCATGAACGAACTTCACATGAAAATATATCTGATGCTAGGTCCACCTAAAAGTTCACCTTTTGGACCATGACTCATGTTACACCAATATTCAGGGTCACATGGAAACCCCCCTGCTTACCTGAATCGTAGGGTTCTTCTGCCCACAGGCTGCTGCTTAATTTTGAATTTGGTGTGGCTGTACAGGGCTGTGTCCACGACAACCAGTCACAGATCCTTTGACACCATTTGTGAATGGAGAAACTAAAGTCCCATCAGCCACCGCAGGAGAGGTACTTGTACTTCTTAATGGAAGTGTGATGACATCACCACACTTGTAGTCCCCTTCATTCTTCCTCCCTTCCATGTCACTGAATATCTGTACCGAGGTACGGACATGAGAGGAAGAGTCTGCAGGAGCCAGACCACTGCACTCACGATCCCCTGATCATGGTTGCAATGCTTTACTGGCTCCAATGCAGAAAAATAAATGCACATTTTTTTTCTTTTATGAAGTGTGTATTTTGTTTTCCAAAAAGTGGACTTTACCTTTACATTTCCTTATGACCACCATGTGTGTATAAATTAGGGATGTACCGCACTCTGTACAAGTACATGTACAGATACTTTGAGCTCCAAGGCTAGACTAGAGAAAAAATCAAAAGTTAGAAGGCAGCTGTGATTTGTAAGGAGCACACGGAGCTCCTGGGATTTGTACATCTGTTTTAATGTATGATTTTGTTTTTATAAACCTATATAAAAGGGATGCATCAAAGCCAGTTTTGCAAGTACAAGTACTGATACTTGCCCAAGTACAGATACAAGTACCAATACAATTTTGTTTATTGTCATGTGACAGTTTTTCTAAAACAATATCGACTAATTATTTCTGGTGGAGCACCAGAGCCAGGTCCCAGCTGCAACTTCTGCAAACCTGGTAGTTCTCATGAAAATGCCAAGTATCTGCACTGGTATCGGTGCATCCCTAGAATACAAACTCCTCTAAGCAAGGTATATACAATGATGTCGAGAAATAAAGTGCTTGACATCTAATGCATTTGATTTAACTTTGTTTATTTTTTTTCAGCAAGCAAATCATTTGCACACAGTCTGGTTATAAATTGTTACTGAAAAGATTTTTATGTGGCGCATGAAGAAAGGTTGTTCTAGAGTACAGTGCTGTCCATGGTGCTGAAAGTTCTGGTTATCAGGCTGCAGCAGGATTTGGTAGTTATGCAAAACTATGACAGAACATATTATGCAAATAATTTACAACTACACGCCGACCTCAAATCAGCATGCATAACACTAGCACTATTTTTACTGCAAGCCAGTTTAAGTAGGATTCCAATAAGTTTTCACTCCTAACAAGTATACAAACAATGCCTGAGCATTTATGGAAAAATCTGGGATTTTAAAAAACTGTTACATTAAAAAGGAGAACTATGGGGTTAGGGCTTTTCCCCATAGATCTCCTTAGGGTAACGGGAGGACACAAACTAGCGTCCTCCCGTCACCCTAAGCTCAGTATACCGCGAGCTACAGCTCGCGGTATACAGAGACGCCGCAGTATACCGCGAGCTACAGCTCGCGGTATAGCGGGACGCCGCAGCTGAAGCAGATCCCGACAATTACGTCTGGATCCGTCCAGCTGTGTGAGTGGCAGCTGGCTCTGCCTATCTAGAGGCAGATATGAAACTAAAATATTCACTATAGAAAAGCATATTTAAGATTCCAAGAGTGGAAAGACCCCTCTATAAAGGTGGGCACAGGAAAATGAGCAGTCTTTCAGTTTTATTTAGCCCACATTCACACTGTGTGTGATTAGATGTGTTTATATGCATTTAACAAGCTTTTGTAAAGGCATAAATATGCATCTAATGAATTACAATGACCTATTCACACATTGTGTTTACATGCATGAGCAGTTAGTTTATCTGAGTTTTCCAAAAAAAAAATAGAAGTCAGGTGCATCCAGGAATCAATGTGAACATCGCAATGCACCAAAATGCATTTAAACACAATTTGATGCTAGAATCTGATACCAGATGCATCTAAACAAGCATCGTTTAGGGATCTGTTCACACCAGGTCTGTGCGGTAATCACAACCCAAACATATCTCCTGCCCGCACCACCCCATGCACTACTTTTTTCAATGTAAATGAAGTCTAAAGCCTGCCTGCAGTGAAATTAGAAAATGCCCCTTGCAGTGGCCCTACCCCAGTGCTGCAAGGTTTGGCTGGACAGACACGGTTATTCAAATTAAAATGCATTAAAGTGAACATATACATAGTAGCATTAGCGAGCATTAGCGAGTGGGGAAGGGTTAGGAAACCATGTCAGGTTTAACTGCTACCTGGAGAGATTTCCCCTTATTTACTGTGATGACAAGAACAGTTTCATCATACAGTAAGTGATGGAAATCTCCAACAGACAAGACCGAAATAACCCCCTCCTTTTTTTTTAGTACAGTAGGGGAAGGCTAACCTAAGTCAGCTTTGTATTGTGGTCTGTGTCCTTTTTGTATATTTACCCTTACTTCCTATCTACTAAAACCATAGTCCCCACCAGTGGTGTCCCTAGACTTTGTGCCACCTATGGGGCAGGGGAGGTGGTGGTGCATAACAAATGACGCCACCCTCTGCAGACCTGGGACAACCATGCCCCCTTGCAGTAGCACTACTCCCGCCCAGCTCTTGGCAACCAGTGACATCACTGGTTGCCAGGAGCTGGACGGGATGATGGCCAGAGCATCCCAGGATGCTAAAACCTGGGTAGGCAGATACGTATGGCCCAGTTCTTAGCAACTTGACATGCTCTGGACAGAAAGGGGACGGCAATGGCAGAAGAGTGGCCACTATACAAACATGCTGCACTGCCTGCCGCCCCCCCATGTGACCCAAAGGGACGCAGCTTTAGGCAATAGCCTCAGGCCGTCTCATTGAAGGGATGGTTTTAGTCACTGGGACAGAAAGGAGAGAAAATCTCCTTAGCTCACTCTGCCCAACATTAAAACCTAAAACCAATATGGCCTGGACATACACTTTAGGTAAATGCATAGTCATTTCAATTGTTTTCAGATATAATGTAAATATGAATGAGTGTTAAAGAGTATTAAAAGCAAGTTTCTATTGCTATGAATAGCCTTGTAAAAAGGATATTACACATACACACTTCCACATATACATCTAGCTAGTTTTTGTGTGCATAGGCACTGCTTAATACAGTGCTACCCAGTGGATTTTACTGCTCCTTGTCTTGATACAAGTCTATAAGCGAGCTGCCTAATTAAAAAAAAGAAATGTGCTCCTTTTATGGCCAATGTCCCAAGTTAGAACAGAAACATTCCACTAGACTACAGATTACCAAGTAGTAGTGCAGTGAAAAGATCTGTCAGCATTTCAAAAGGCAATGTCTTTGAACCAGAGCAGATGCATAAAATATGGAATAGATACAGGCTTAGCACAGTACAGTAAAGGAAGGTGTGGACTCCCTTAGTATTAACTCTTAAAATGCTGGAATCGGGAAGTCACATTGTACACCAACTAAAAATAAACTGAAATAAAATTAAAAAAATAGACAAACCTAATTTTTCATTTTCACAACATATTTTTAATAAGCGAAAAGATTGCTGAATCAGTTTAAGCTTCTTAGCACTCACCTCTGGTAATCTACAAACGGTTAGACGTGGCAGACGCCACGCTGCCTGCTGCATATATGTATAGAAAAATAGACAATACTAGGGATTAACAGGGAAAGGGCCTTTTTAAAAAAAATCATTTTATGGAAATTGCTTTTTTCTTGAACAATTTGTTGTAAGTTTTATCATAGGGGGTGGGATCACTAATAATAATCAGCAAGCAACAAAATTGTTATTGCAGTGATCGGTTTCTAAAAGGCCAGATAGGGCAGACATGATGTACAGGCAGGCTAGAATGACAGAAGTGACCATGCTACAGATGATTTCATAACAATAACCCTTTAAACATACTGAAGCATTGTGTTCTGCTTTGCTGCTATTGAGTGCTTTATAGGAGGTTAGCAAGCCCAGAAGCTGATCGATTTAGTGCTGGACCCAACTCATGTGCTGCAACACTGCATTAGGCTTGGTACTTATGCAAAACTATGAACATGCTATGCAAATAGTTGATATGGAGAGCGAATAGTTTTATAATCAGTTTAATTTTTTTTACACTTTTTTTTTTTTACACATTAGCGATTGCTAAAAGGGTGGACAGGCCGGATACAAATGCCGGCATGCTAGAATGACAGAAATGCCCATGGTGTCAGATGATTTCATGGCACTTACACATGCAAACACCATGCGGAAGCATTGTGTTTTGCTGTGCTGTTTTGGTGTGCAATCAATTTAGTGCTAGACCGGGTTGTCACTGACAGCAGTCTCAGTATGAATCCTGCCAGGACATGCGGAGTCTGGACATTGTTTTAAATGGCATCTCTCAAGTGGTTAATAAAGCAATAAAACGAGTGTAGTGTTACATTAATGAGCAATACATTAAAACTTAACTGTATTCCCATTTTCTTTCAGGAATTTATTTCACCTGCTCGTGTGTGTCTAGGTGCTGAAATAACAAAGATATACTCACCCAAAGCTCCGGTCCGGCCACCTGTCACAGCGCTCCCTTCAGCCTGTTTCCTTCTCCTACCTGCTGCATTGTAATCTTCCTTAGTGTTCTCACATCTAAAGACTATGTATAGATGTTAAATTTACAGAACCTGGGACCTCTGCAGAGGAGGAGGGAGAGACATTGGAAGGACCGAACTAAGAAGCCGGCTCAGATCTTTGAGTGAATACATATATATGTATATCTATGTTTTTCTTTTTAACCTAGAAACAAAGCAGTTAACCCTTGCAGTGCAGGGGTAGCCCCACTGCAAGGTTTCTTAAAAAAAAAAAATCGCCAACACTCTATTAGCAGGGCGGAAATGACACCTGTCTTGTATGTGTTCTCAACACCACATGACTCGCATGACCTCATAATAGCTGTCCAACATGTAAGAATCTGTGTCAGTGCTTCAGGCGATGGACCCAGCCCAGAATACAGCAGGGTGCAGATGTGGGCTACTGGTTTGGCACCAGGGCTTTGAAGCAACCCTGTCACTTCTCCAATACAATTCAGACAGCTGCACCCTGTTATAGAAGAGGATGCATACTTCACTGTAGATAGCAAGTCCATTCTTCATACTCGCACAGAGCTAGCAGCACCACTGCTAACCAAAACTTCCTAGCCGCAGATTCAGCTAGGGGCCCGCATGAGGAACCACAGCACCTAGCAAGGACAAGCTATCCGGCAAATCAGGAGGTGTTGGATAGCAGTGGTGGTGCCGCTAGCTATGCAAGATAATTAAGCTGGCTGCCTCTTGGAGAAGAAACCGTTGATCCTCTTCTATAACAGGGTTTCAGTGCTTTCTTCTGTGGTCATCCAGCACTCCCTTTAGTTGCCAAGCCTTGCTGCATACTCATTACCAGCAGTATTCACAAGTCCTGAAATTTGGGAAACCTCAAATAACCATATTTCAAGGGAAACATCCTGCATTCTGCAGTTAATACAGTTAGAAAGTTGATTCAAGTAATGAAATAAGTTATTAGTGATATTCTGCATCCACAACACAAACAGACCCTGTAACAAGGTAAGTGTACTTCCTCTGCTTCCAACATCACCAATCACATTCAAACGTCCATGGCAACTTGGAATGTTACTGATGGCAACAAGAATGCTCTTAGTACTGTCATTTTAACATTATGCTTTGTACCCTCTACACTCTTCCTGCACCTACTGTCCACCGTCATACCCTCTGCACTCCTCTCCTCCACATACTGCCACTGTTATATCCTCTGTACTACTCTTCTGCAGATGGTGCTCTCCATCCTACCATCTGAACTCTCCAGCACATACCAACCACCTTCTGAACTCCATTCGTGCACATCATTCTGCTTTCATACCCTTTGCACTACTCTCCTCCACATACTGCACAGTGTTATACTCTAACTGCACTACTCTTCTGCACATACTACCACCTGTCATACCCTCTGCATTCCTCTCCTGCACATACTCCTGTTTTCATACCCTCCACACTCCTCTCCTGCACAGTGCGCTGTCATACCATCTGGACTCTTCTTCTGCATATACTGCCTGCTGCCATACCCTCCGCTCTCCTCTTCTGCACATTCTGCCTGCTGTCATACCCTCTAAACTCTTTCTGCGATATACAAGTTCTTCAAAATTGTTTGTAATTTCCCTTGTCATTTTGGAATGGGCACACTGTGCTAGTACCTAAAAATTTGTTTGTGAAAGTCACTGGATAAAAAGGCATCTCCTTCAACCAATGAATGATGAAATTACACAGTACATGTTAACTTGGACTACGGTTTCATCAGCAGAAATAAAATGGAAGGTTGAAATGGGCAATACATCTAGAAAAACTGACAGTGCAAAACAGACTGTCCCAAAGTCAACTTCTGGCTTGTAGGTATCACACTAATAAATGCATTGTCCTCCCCTTACTGGAGACATTATCTTCACACTGTACTTGTAACCGCCAGGTTGCACACTATAGGGAAGCAATGGTTATTACAACAGTATTATTATTATTAAAATGAAACAAGATTATTCTTTAGAAAGTCTGGATACTCTGAGCTAATAGAACTATTATCATTAACAATTATCAAAGTCATTACACTATGAATTAATAGCACAATAGGGCTAAAAATACTGCAGCTTATAAAAATTTACCGCATGCACTGGCTCAATATGCATAAGACACCTTCATTAAAATACAGTTAAACGCCAACAGCTACTTTTTTATGTTTATCCTTCCCTGAAGCGCCTCTGCCTCTAATGCTTTCCCATTCCACTCTCACCGGGGAGCCATCGTGTTCAGCTATTAAAATGTCTCATGTTTAGCCTCAACATATGCAAGGACAGTGCCGCATTAGGCTGTGGGGCCAAGTACATTTTGTTTCTTCCGAATGTGCTCCAATTTTCACCAAATCAGGATTCAAAACTAAAAATTTTGCTTTTTGCCCTAACAGACTTGAATTCGATAAGTTCCGATAAGTAAGACGCTGCCGGTCTACATTTGGGAAAAGGCCACACAGTACAAACAACCCAAAGGGAACCGACAAAGCTTTTAATTGAATTTAATTTTTTCCTTAGAGTCTATAGCTTTTTAAACTTTTTTGTCCTAATTTTTTTCTGCTGAATGGATGTTGGCAGACAGGATACTGCAGAGCACTGGAACAGTAAAAGCCTATACTTGGATTACGCATATTTATGTAGGTAAACCAAGGATGTAGATAACCGCTTTAAAGATTCCATCTTCTAAAACAAGCTTCTGTATTTCTATCTTTAAAGGAGAACTATGAGGTGAGTGCTTTTCACTCACCTCATAGTTCTAGCCGACCTGTGACAATGAGACTGTCACAGGTCGGCTCAGTAGATCGGGAAGTCAGCGAACACATACCGGTGTTCGCTGACTTCTCGATCCTGTCACGGCTCTCTGCCGTGACAGGGGAGGGGCTGGATTCCCCCCTCCCCGCTCCGATCCGCCAGCGCTGACTGGCGGAACGGACGGGGGAGGGGGCGGGTACAGCTGGCTCTGCCTCTAGATAGGCAGATCCAGCTGTCACTCACGCAGCTGGGCGGATCTCGACATCGATGTCGGGATCCGCTCCGGCGGAAAAAAGCTAAAAACACTATTGACATAAAAATTTGAGATACAAAAATTACAAATGTCTGCCCAGGTAGTCCTGAGATACCATGGACCCAGAGAGGGAGTGTAAATCAGATTGTGTTGAATTACTTGAGAATGGTGTGCGGTGGCCATGCTTGTTCACAGCCAGTTTGGTGATTTTGTTCTCTAATGAGATTATGCAAACCGCCTGATCGCCTCTTCTTCCCTAACCTGTGACAAGACCGTAAAGAAATTGCAACAGACGTGGTAGTCTCTTTTTTGCTCTCTTCCTGTACGCTTGCTTTTCAGCAAAGTGGTTGCAGTACAACTGATTGGCTCCTATTGCTTCCACTCCCTCTCCCAATCTAACCCCTTTCTGTGCAGGGGATTAAAAGAGGCTGATACCAAGTCAATGTCAGGTACTTACAAAATCAATGTATATTTTTTTCAATGCAACTGTTGTAATAAATAACTGCCTTCACTCTTTTTTTTTCTAAATCTGCTGAAAGTATAGCTTTAAAGTGTATGCATACCCAAAGTCTATTTTATGGTATACAGTTTTCATAATCAATTTTTGTGATCTCACGCCATAGTTCTTACCTGGAGATCCTGCTATCCTGCTATTAACAGCACTTCCTGTTTCAGGCTGACAGCGTTAAGCCAGGTTGTCAGCCTGCCATGTGTGATTATTTAGTCTTTGGGCTTTTTATATGGTCTGTGAATGCCTCCTGCAGAGCCGATAGGCAATCAAAAGGCAAATTGAGGGAGGGCTTATGGAAGGCTGACGATGCAGTTGGTAATTGTGAGGCAGTGGCTTAGTGTTTTCAGTCTGAAAAAGTATAATATGCACTATACTCTGCTTATATTTTGCCTTCCCTAGTTCCTGCTTCCCCTCCTCACCATACCAATGAAATTGTTAAATAAAGCTTTCCATTTTCATTACATACCTTATTTCAACCTAGTGAAGTCATCACTGGATCCCTGTGCCTCTATGCAATGCATATAAATCATGGCTGGTTGGAGGGGCTGGCAGGGTTCTGTACATAGCTTCCTGAAATCACAGCACCCTGCTTTATTACTCCTCTTAAGAACCCTCAGTTCTGATGCAAAACAGTGGGCTGGCTCTTGGGAGACGTTATGCAGATATCACAGTGGCTTGATATGGGGATGTCAGTCTGGAGGAGTGGGCATTTTTAGGCAGGCTGTAATGGCATACAGACCATCCTAGGTAATGCCACATGATGCGATACCTGCACAATTCAAAGAACTGAAATCAAATGATTGAAAGTGGCAAGCCAGGGGCAGGAAGGAAAGATAGATGATGCTGGACATCAACCAGCCAGGAAATTAGGCGGGCTCTGACTTTATTTACATTGTGCAACACTCACTATGTGCAGTGAAATCAAAGCAAGCAATTTCATTACAGGAGTACAACTGTGCATAATGGAAGGCAAGGCTGGAGTTCAGCTTTGATTGTGGTTACTGGCAGAATTTCCAGGTATGACAAACTTGGCAAGAGATTCACAAAAAATGACTTAATAAAACTGTATACATTAAAGCATGATGCAAGAAAATAGAATGTTTATCTATACTGTACTTTAAATCAAAGACCAAAATACGATCGGAAAAGCAAACACTTGTTGGAACATACAACCTATTGCACTTGATTTCTTGATGCCTACACTAATGGACAACTCGGCAATATTGCTAGCAAATCCAGTGTTTGTATACCAGTATTTATATAGTAAGAATGTCGTCTCTCAAATGCATCCTCTCCATAACAAAGCAAAGCGACCACTCAGATCTCCTGCTAAGGAAACCTTGTCATATATATGTCAGGGCACTCAATTTTTCATTGCCACAAGTACCAAGCATTTATAGAAAACACTCTGGAGAGCGTTAGGCCAAGTCTGAAATACAGTATCAGACCCAAGCATCTGAGACCAAACATGATTCCATTGTGTATTAGCAATACTGACCAGCTGCATAAAGAACAATAAAATGGCTCACAAGAGTAACAATTTCTATGTTTAAAAAAAGCTCAAGTAGTCTAATAAAATTTACAAAATAAACCAAAAACAGAAACTGCCATGGTTACTTGAGAAGTTAAAATAATTTCCAGGGACTCTGCTACTGAAACGGTCATTACTGGGGTTGTCACTAAAAAAGTGGGGTTTTGGCTTTCTTAGAACATCTAGGCGTGCACAAGTATTGGGCAACTATTAGTGTGCAGAATTATTAATCAAGTAAATGGAAAACGAAAATTTTCTCACTTGTTTCTTTTTATCTGTTAAAGTGAGAATAATAAAACACATCTCAAAATTTACAAACATTTGACATTTTCAAAAACAAAAATCAGTGACCAATATAGCCCCCCTTATTTTCAATAACAGTCATAAGCCTTCTATCCATGGAGTCTGTCAGTTTCTTCATCTGTTGACTGTCAACTTTTTGTGCAGCAGCAACCACAGCCTCCCAGACACTGTTCAGAGAGGTGTACTGTTTTCCTTCACTGTAAGGCCTCATTCACACAGCAGTCCGCCCGTACAGATCCGTGCGGCTTGCACGGCCGAATCGGGCTGGTCCCGGGAAGGACAGGTGCTGCGTGTGATTGTACGCAGCAGCCTGTTCTATATGGGAGTACCGACCATATGCTCACCGGAGCTGCACATCGTGCAGGTGTCCGTACTCGTATCCTGTCTGCGTAAGAGTACGGACACCTGCACGGATGTGCAGCTCCGGTGAGCATACAATATGGTCGGGTACTCCCATATAGAACAACAGGCTGCTGCGTACAATCACACGCAGCACCTGTCCTTCCTGGGAACGGCCCGATATAGCCGTGCACACCGCACGGATCTGTACGGGTTGACAGCTGTTTAAGAAGGGCCCACAAGTTCTCAATAGGGTTTGGGTCAGGTGAGGAAGGGGACCATGTCATTATTCTTTCATCTTTAAAGGCCTTTACTGGCTAGGCATGCACTGGAGTACTTTGATTAATGCGATGAAGCATTGTCCTGCATTATCATGGTCTTCTTGAAAGATGCAGACTTTTTCCCGTACCACTGCTTGAAGAAAGTGTCTTCTAAAAACTGGCAGTAGATTTGGGAGTTGATTTTGAGTCAATCTTCAACCCAAAAAGGTCCAACTAGCTCATCTTTATTTATACCAGCCCACCAGTACCCCACCTCCACCTTGCTGGCGTCTGAGTCAAAGTGGAGCTCTCTGCCTGCTACTGATCCAGTCACAGGCCCATCCATCTGGTCCGTCAAGAGTCACTCATCTCATCAATCCATAAAACCTTTGAAAAATCTGCCTTCAGATATTTCTTGGCCCAGTCTTGACGTTTTAACTTATGCGTCTTGTTCAGTGGTGGTCGAGGTTTCAGCCTCCCTTACCTTGGACATGTCACTGAGCACTGAACACCTTGTACTTCTGGGCACAGGTAGCTTGCAGTTCTGGAATATGACAGCACTGGAGGATTATGGGTCAACGGTAGCTTCACGTATGATTCTTCTCAAATCTGTGGCAGTTAATTTGCATCTTTCCTTCTCAACACGTTTCTTGCGACCCTGTTGACTATTTGCAACAAAACGTTTGATTGTTCTGTGATTACGCCCCAATATCTTAGCAATTTCAAGAGTGCTGCATCCCTCCTGAAATACTTTTTACAATTTTTGGCTTTTCAGAGTCGGGTAAATCTATTTTTTGGCCCATTTTACCTGAGGAAAAGAAGCTGCCTAATTATTATGCACACCTTGAGATTGGGTTTTGATCTCCTTAGGCCACACGCTCCCTCACTACACAAATACACATCACCTGATATGCTTAAATCCAATAAGCCTTCAAGTTTATACAGCTTGGAGTTAGGACAATGTGCATAAAAATGGTGATTTGGTCAAAATACTCACTTGCCTAATTGTGCACACACTGTAGATATTTACTCTACATGATATGCATCTAGTCCTGTTGAAAAATATTAGCTAAAAGAGAAAATTGTAGGTTACAATTTACTTGTGCTATTACAGCAGTGTTTAACGCATTGTAAACTTTTATGTGACTTTCATATTTTGAAAGGTTTTGTTTTTCCATATTTTATGATATCAAATACAGATTTAGGCCTCAATCACACTGGCAGAAAAAACACTGCACTTAAAAGCATTCTGTTTCTCTGTTTTCTTTAATGCCTCGGAATGCAGCTCTATTTTAGATAACGAGTCTTTGCACATTGTGGCATTTAGATCTGTATTTTAGAGCAGCGGTCAAGGGACAAAAAAAATAAAATGGCCAAAACCTGCATTTGAGGAAGAGCTTACTAGCCTAATTGTACGTATATGCATGTAAATTAATTCTAGTGGCTAGAATAAAACATTCCGGCCAATAGATTTGGTTTACATCATGGCTGGGCAAATCCCAGCAGCCAATAGATTTGGTTTACATCAGGGCTGCGCAAATCCAAGCAGCCAAAAGATTTGGTTTACATCAGGGCTGGGCAAATCCCAGCAGCCAATAGATTTGGTTTACATCAGGGCTGGGCAAATCCCAGCAGCCAATAGATTTGGTTTACATCAGGGCTGGGCAAATCCCAGCAGCCAATAGATTTGGTTTACATCAGGGTAGGGCAAATCACAGGAGCTAGGTTGCCAAGACTCCTTAAAAATTGCAACTGGCATCAAACTGTTTAAGTTCCCTCTAGTTGGTGCCAATGGTGCTGGCTCCTAAAAAATCCTTCTGCTCCTGGATTGGACAGACTGGCTCCCGAATTTCATATTAATTCGTTCACCACTGGTTTGAACCGGACACCTCTAAACACTGTTTGCAATGTAATAGCACACCCAAATGCACATTTTTTTTCACTTCTGGCAGAAAGGTCCAGTGAAGAAGGGAGCATTTTGATACACCTGTGGGCATGAGCCCATACAGATGAATCACAAGAGAAGGGATGTATTTGACCGATTCATCCTGCCTGCAAAACTGCTGAATAATGCTTCAGCCAACTCAGACTTGCAAGATAAGAGGCAGTAAAGCACAATCACTTGGTAGCAGAGGCTTGCATATATACTCCAGCTATCTCCATGATGACATTATTGTGTCTTCTAGAAGTGGAGGGTGCTATAGCGAAGCTATATTACTACTAACCCCACAAATATCAGGAAACAAGCTGAGCTTACAGTGCCCCTTTCTTTCCTTATCAAGATGTCATAAGTACAGAAAACTGGCCTACCATAACATTCACAAGTGTATCAACAGGCTATCATACCGACAGGAGAGGAAACAGACCCATGTGTGTCATTGTGGAAGCAGCTACTCACTCTGGTGAACATTCATCTCAGTTCTATTTTCCCTTTGCTCGGCACAGCTAAAATACTCCTTGTATTTTAGTCACTCATCCTAATTTGACACAAAAAGGTCAACATTTATGATTTATGAATATTTAATAACGCACAAGCCAACTTTATATGATTTGAGAGAATAGCAAATGGCAGCAAACATATGGGCATGCGGTATCAATTTTGCTATTTAAATGAGCTGTGCATACAGCTTGAAGCCCACACTAATTAGGACGGCCACGGATAATTGTTTTGATGCAATGTGACCATTCAGAAGATGTTCGTTAATGAAAATTCTATTGTCGCAGGATGAAGGACTCCAGATCAATGGGTGATTTGCATTCTGTCGGAGCATTCTCGCAGAATAAGCCTTCAGGCCAACAAGTTGTTGAACTCTGACAGCTGGCATTGTCTGCCCACAGAAGACAGGAAGCTGCAAAGTTGTGCAATGGAACTAAAGAAATATAAAACAGCCAGCCTGGCATAGGGTAAGCATGTCCCTATCATGAGACCACACAAACTCCACAAGACTGCTGTATTTACATGTACAAAAGCCCTTAGCGCTGGATGGTAATACAAGATGACTGCAGCTGCATGTCTGCTCTCCAGAGTAATAAACTGCACTTCATTGGCGAATGCCAAAAGACTTGAGCAAACCATGAAAAAAAACTTTTACAATTAGATTGTTCACTTAAGCGGTTGTGTATAATAGAAATATATAAATATATATTATAT
>NW_017306529.1:282719-306116 GCF_000935625.1 Nanorana parkeri
ATATATATATATACATATATACATATACATATACATACACACATACATATACACACATATACATACATATACACACACACACAGACACAATATCTGTACTGTATTCAGAATTCTAAAACAATGGCTTCACTGCAAGAAAATCAATCTTCATTGGCCAAACCCCCAAAAAATGCATGTTGCATAACGCATCTAAACACGCAACAAAGCAAGCTATAAAAAAAAAAACACTAAAAAAAAGACAAGCGGACACTGATAAACCTGCCCGTAATCTTTATCTGGATCAAAGATAAATGTTCACGTATTATTCTATTAAAACTGACATACGGATGAACCACATTACACTTGCTACAGTGCGGTGATTAAGCCGTTACAAGCAGTTGTAGTCCCTGATCACATCAAATATCTAAGAACTAATCATATCAGTTCCCAGCTACTCAACATTGGAATAATATATTTCAAAGTAGAAAACTAAACCACGTGGATCACACATTAGGACTTCTTTCTTGATACACCATTGGTTGACACCCAGTCAGCTGAAGATAGGATCCTACTGAAGTGTGTTGTGCACCCATAAAGGGCCCATTCACAATGCATGTTACCACAACACATGGCAAGACACCCGTTCTATGTGATATGCTTTGTGGTGCCATTTATTGTGAATGGCTTCCCAATGCATTGTTCAGTAGAGCCCAATGCACCGCAGAGCACAACAACAAACTGTATACCATGCATTGTGGTGTGTTGGCAGGCAGTCCATTTAATGGGATGCCCAATGCAAAGCGCATTAGCATATTATTATACATTATACAGGATTTATATAGGATTTATATAGTGCCAACAGTTTCCGCAGTGCTTTACAATATAAGGAAGACATTACAATTCAAGACAAGATGGTAAGGAGGGTCCTGCCTTTGAGGGCTTACAATCTAAAAGGGAGGGGTAAGGGATGAGGTAGCTGTATTGGGATGAATTGTCTGAGAATGTGATGGTTCAATGGTTGGGTTGAGGTGGGATAGGCTTCCCCGAAGAGATGAGTCTTGCAGTCAGGGTGGGAGATATACAAACAGGTTGGGGTAAAGAGTTCAAGAGGATGGGAGAGACTCTAGTGAAGTCCTGGAGGCGAACATGGGAGGAGTTGACGAGGGAGCTGGAAAGCAGGAAGTCTTGGGAGGAGCGGAGGGGACGGTTAGGGTGATATTTTGAGACAAGGTTTGAGATATATCATGGGGCAGAGTTGTGGATGGCTTTGTAAGTGATTCTGTAAGCATATGTGCTTAACTGCACTGCAAAGGAATGTCTAAGTGTGAACGACTAGACCCAAGCTAAATCAGTTGCTGGAAACTGATCAGTGTCAATAATCAGTGATAACCTGGCAATGAACTGTAGTTTAAATACGGATTCAACATAACACCCCTTTTCCCCTTTATTGTCAAGTAGCACAGAATGCCTGTTACACAGTGCCTCAGCACTTTTTAGCAATATATTAATATACAGTATATAGTGCAACTGTTTTCTACGGCCATTTGTTGATTTCAAGAGGTAAAATACCTTAGCTGTGCATATTCCAATAAAACTTTCACTAAAAAGCTTTTGTGAATATCTTAAGGCAGGGCTGGACAAATCCCAGGAGCCAGGTTGCCAATGCTCCTTGCTCCAGCTGGAACCTAAGCTTTAGGTTTCCTCCTTCACTGCACTAGCTATAATGTCTGGCAGGGGGGCCTGTAAGACAGCACTACAGCTTAAAATTTAAAATTAGGCGAGTAAGATAATCACATGAATGTATTTAAAAGCGTCTATAACCTAGAGTTTATCTAATGGGGTAAAACACACAGTAAAATGAATCAAAATATTCTCCTTCACTTGGCATTATAGCCATTCAATTATGGTGGTGTTCATTACAATACATTTATATCCTTGAGAGTGAATGGTGGATGCCATTTATTGCCAAGTACAGAATGCATGAATGTGTTATTGTACTTACATAATGGCTGCAGTTATGCAACACGTGGCCTGTGCATACAGTAATGGTGCATGCAAAGCAAATACCTATTCCCATCATATTTTGTTCACCAATCAGTGCTGTCCAAGGTACTGACCGTGAATGCCAAACATCTACCTTATTTCAGGAAAAGATGGAGACACTAAATAGCTGCATGTTTGAGTAATGGCAAATGACCAGGCTGAGATTACAGGCAAAAAAGTGAACATTACAACTAGTAAGATTGGAGGACACTTTAGACTGTAGAGCCTGCTGCTGTTTGCTTGTGTGCCAGACAGGAAAGGCCCCCAGACCTGTTTATAGGGAAGCTTCTGCCTTCCAGGGCAGAACACAGAACACAAAAGTCATAGGAACCCCAGATCTCTGGATACAACTACATAAGCACCCCCTGACATCTCTCATACCATATACACATAGAAGAGCATTTAGAAAGCAATATGTGCCATCCCTCGTTTACGGCTTTGGTTGCATGTTGCAAAGCATGTAGTAGTATTATTGTACCAGGGACTGGTATAGGCAGTACACAGTGAGTCATCATTTACCATTCAACCTACTGGCACAAGTACACATTATTTCTTCTTTTAGGATGGCCTGCCAAGTAGCAGAATTTAGGCCTGGTTAGAGATGCTGAAAGCTAAAAAACAGGAAAGAAAAAGAGAAAAACAGCAGCAGCCCCACAGGCAACTTTACCTCTGCTCATTAGCTTCAGTAAATTGGAGAGTGGGAACGTGTTAGTACAAACAGCTTGGGTGTGAACTTCTATTTGAAATTGGCTTACCAACACGTGGCTTAGCTTTCCTACTGATCCTCTGCTGCACACAAAGAAGAGATCTCAGCAATTATACACTGAAATATCGCATGCTATTCTCAGATCTTTCACTGAACTACCAAGAAATATAACCTTCCAGCTCACTACATCAAATATCAGTCACACATCAATGGCATGCATACCATGTCCTGTATGCTTGTTGCACATCTGCAGTTCTGTATTTTTCCCTTTTTCTAGAACAAACATGACTACAGTATAGATTTCTGCACCGATGAGTGAGGTCTGTAACCCAATACACAGACAAGAGAAAACTGAGACCTGGCTGGTAAAGACGGCACAGAAGCATTCCTCATGCAACCTATTCTATCCTCCATTCCCTGGGCACCGATCACAGCACTTATAGCATGTTGCAGTTCTTACACGCTTGCTCATCACTCAGTGGGAGCATTAAACAGATATATAGTCATCGGCTGAGCACTGCTGTGGAATACATAAAAAGAGAGTTCCACCCATGTGTTACCATAACTATACTCTGTCTTATGTTATGCTGGAGAGCCACACCCATGTGTGGTGATAGAATCATTTCACCAAAATTGGTGTGTGTGTGTTTGTGTGTAATAATAAATATATCTATCTATACACACACACGTGTGTAATATTTATATATAAAAAAAAAGGGGGGGGGAATAATGCAAGGTTGTAGGACCCAATGCATTTTGATGCACTTTTAAAAACACGCATATGCACACATAAAAATAAAAAAAAAATAATGATTTTCAATGGTGTAGTTCACAATAATGTGTTGCACTGCATGCTGCATTTTGTTTTGCACTGGAACACATGCAAATGCATGAAAATGTACCTCTTAATAGTAGGAGTGATGTTAGCACCTAAAAAACAAACACGTGCATTTTACATGCTTTATGTGGTTTTGGTGGGAGTGGGCCCTTAAAGCAAACCTGTGCTTTGTGAGAATGTAGACTGCCAATGCTGACATTGCCCCACAATGCTAGTCGTCATGCTGATCCTCATGTTCCACTACTTTCTAAATATTATGAAACCGATACTGTACACAGATTAGAGGATCTGACTTCACTGGCTGCATGTTTGCTTTAGCCCAGAAACTACCAAAGAGACAACTAGACCAGCAACATTGTCACAAGGAGGAAGATGATAATGGACAGGTATACTATATATCTCAGTACAGGTTTCTATGAAACAGAATCTGTAGTCATTTTATTTTTGTAAAACAATCCTAATCAAGGCATGCTAATAAATTTAAGAAGTTAGTTTCTACATATACAGATTATAAAAACAGATGGGGCAGTCGCATTCGACATACAAATTCAAGCTTTGTAATGTTGCACAATGGTTGTGCCCTGCTGCAAGTCTTTCAAACAGTGCTGTAGACCATGTCCGATTGAAAACAATTGACTCTACACAGTCTCTAATGACATGGAACCCTCCCACTGCTCTTGTAAGTCAGAAACCATAAAATCTTTGCCTAGACTTCAGGCCACACAAAACCGTAAATCTTTGCCCAGACTTCAGGCCACATGAGGGAACTCTGCACTGTAACAAAAGAAGGATATTTTGGTACGCAATAATGCTGGCGGGTGCCCGCATGAATGTCCACAATAGATCTGCTGTATATGAAATTGAAGAATAAGTTATTTTGCATTACACTATTAAAAGAAATATTACACACATATACTACTAGTGTGTGTGTGTGTGTGTGTGTGTGTGTGTGTGTGTGTGTGTGTGTGTGTGTGTGTGTGTGTGTGTGTGTATGTATGTATGTATGTATGTATGTATATATGTATATATCTACACACTCAACCATCACGGTTTCAAACAATTCATCCCCACACAGCTCCCTCCTCATGTATCCCTTGCCCCTCCCGTGTAGATTGTAAGCCCTCAGGGGCAGGGCCCTCCTTACCATCTTGAATTGTATTGCGATTGTAATGTCTTCCTTATATTGTAAAGCGCTGCACAAACTGTTGGCGCTATATAAATCCTGTATAATAATAATATACACACACCGATTCTGCCCTGTCGCTGTGCGGCCCAGAAGGCCTATAACCCACGGTGACAGGATGGAATACAGGATATAACTACATGGCATCTTTTGTGATTAAAATGTGTGGCTGATGGTGGAGTAAGCTGTGCAAGGAAAAAAATCCCCAGGAAATCAAGAAGCAAGTAATTTTAAGCTCCAGCTTCCATTCAGACAGCATTTTATACATCTGAATTTTCCCTATGTCATTATAGGCCTTGTCGTAAAGATCTTTCACAGAAAAAATAGAAGGCAGCTGAATGATGGCGGCACTACAAAGGAATTTGCCTGGATACTATACATATAAATATAAAGGGTGTAGTCATGTGGACAGTTGCCCTTGCTTCCATCTGTTCACCACACCCTATAAAATGCCAAGACAGAAGATGATTGGACCGTGCAAAGAACCCTTGGAGGAAATAAATGATTTCCTTCCACTAGTGATGTGCAGGGCAAAGGCTAATGAAAAGGACAAATGCTGCCTTCATTATAATAATGCATCGTGTTATTAGGAGTTTAGCTGATTAACACTGGCAGACCCTTGTAAACCAATCTTTAGTAGCATACAATTAGGAGACTGCTTTTATAAGAGAGGCAATGTTAGGCATTGTAATTTGTAAACTTTATTTTTTATCTCAAGGTCAGAAGAAAAATTGTCCCATTCACGGGAGGCTTCAATGGTACACCTGCTTTTTCCCTACAAAAAGGTCAGAGCATCCTCCAAGCTCTTGTAGAGGAGCAGTCTGCTGCTCAAGCAGTACCATCCATGCCCTCATGTCTCCCTTTAACATAAAAAGGCATTCAAGCAGTGCAGACACTTACGCTATTATTAGATACACCTGGCCTAGGAAGCCCTTCCAGCAGCTTCTATACATCATTGTAGGCTATACAGGACTCAAGTGGCAGGGTAGCACAGAATCCTACTCATCCGTCATACTAACATAAGGATCTCCCTTCTACCTGCGGATCACAGATATCCATCCCCAACCTGTGATTTGTAAACTATGACTGCTTGCTGTTAACCCCTTCTGTCCTCACTCTCTATACAAAGAAGGAGACTCCACCTTTAAGTATCACACGAGTCAATGACACTGGGCGAAAATTTGCTCTTATGTAATAAATCTCAAAATAAATGCGTATTAAGATGTACTTAGAGTTGCAGCTTAATGAAAATCATTTTAATTACTACACACAAAGATTAACCCTGCAGGTTGGACCCACTCTTTGATGCCCTGACGTCGTTGGCACATAAAAGGTCATAAAATCAAAAAAGGTGTAATTCACGAAGGTGAACTGACATTTACTAAAACACTGTATATATTGTATATTCGTCATTAAAGTTTCAGGCTGAAGAGCTTGTGTGATGAATAGCTATAGCTGATCTGTTAGGCTGGGTTCACACCTAGGCGTATTGAAAATGCACGTGCGTCGCGGTAAAAAAACGCGTGACAAACGCGCGTTTCCGAGGGCTACTTGGCTGTATCCCAATGGAAACGCGAGACCAAAACGCCCCAAAGAAGTACATGTACTTCTTTGGGCGTGGGCCGTTTTGTAGCGAGTTCGGACGGGCGGAAATACGGCAAGGTGTGAACCAGACCCATTGAATACAATGGGATTTAGATGTTTGAGCGTTTTGTAGAGCGTTCGTCGAGCGTTGAACACGCTACAAAACGTTCAGGTGTGAACCAGGCCTTTAGGTTATGTTTACCTAGGATTTGGCATGTCATACATTCTCCCAGCAACTAAGCCTCCTCCCTGTACCCATCACTGCTCAGACTTGGGAACAGACAGATCAGCGGCTGGACATCCGAATCAAGCAATAAGCCCAATTCATTCCGGTATAGAACCATCAGGGATAGAAAGCCCCACGCACAAGCAGCAGAAACCAACACTAATAATTCTGTTCCAATTGCTCCATCCTCCAGGAATCCATGCAACATTTCTAGAAACAGCCTGGAGCATAGTACACAGGTTTTACCATTATGGTACCCATGAGACAGACACTACACTTGTATAGGTGAGTGGGCATCTTTTCCCTGTGTCATGTATGATTTCCTATCCAACACACATTAAGCAATGAAGTTTTCCGTGTGATCTAGGAATTATGATCAGAAGTGGATGCAGGAAGCAGCAGCAGCTCTGTGTTGCCAAGGCAATGTGAACTGCGGAGAGTGCACAGGAATGCGCTCTCTGCGCACAGTTCGCTCGCTGCACACTTCACCCATCTCTGCGCACACTTTGCTCATCCTCCGTGCACACTTACCTTCTGTTGCATAGCTGTGATCGCGCAGGAAACTATTGTTAATTTTGCGGGTATCAATGTCCTCCTCCATTGACAGCCTGTTGATGGTTCGGATTAGGTAAAGAAAAAACACAAGTATCCATGATCCGTAGAGCAAGCCTTTTAGCAGAGGTGGAGAGCGAGCTGCCCCATGGCACTGCCAATGCGAAGGACGGGGTACAGAATCGTGCGATGTATACTTGGAGGAGATCTGCAGCGCTTCTAGTACATGCCGATCCTCCCACAGGCCCAACAGGTCAGCGCCAGGTGTGTCTAGAAGAAACGATCGCTGCGATCCTGGTCCAGGCAGGGGAGAGAAGGAGGAGGAGGTGTAGACTGGTGCTGCAGATCGTATTCTGTCACTATCAGGAGAGTGTGTGCGCTGATCCCGGTGGGGGTGGTGCTGCTGACGGACTCTGCTGGAAGCTGGATTTAGTTGAGCCGCTGTGCTTGCAGTTTTTTCTTCTCCCGGGAGCTGCGATCGGATGACTTTACCAAGCCAGCAGTTGGGTTACAGGTTAGCTGATCGGCTGCTGTACCCACAAGAGGATCTCAGGTGGGGGGGAAGATGCGGGCCGATCAGTCCTGTGATGAGCACCTTGGGGAGGGATCCAGGCAGTCGGTGTTGCTGATGTGAATGCAGATCGTTCCCCTGCCGCCTCTAGCTGTTGCTGCTGGTGCCTGGATACAGCAAGATGCTGCATTTGGTGCAGGCTCCGCCCCTACAGCTTGTCTCTATGCAACTGCGTCAGCATAGCCTATCCTCTCCCCCAGTCTCCCAGGATTGCTGCAGTGTGGGGGCTGATATATCCAGCAGCAGCCTCCTCTACCCCCTCAGCCAACCTGGCACACACAACTACTCCATCCACCTTGGCCAAAGAGAATGCATCGAGAGGAGTGGCCGATGGAGATAACAGAGCATCCTCAGGCCTGCAGCAACACGGCACATATTTCACTGACATGTACTCTCCGCCCAGGGCAGGGACGATGAGTAAGAGGAGAGAGGGGAAGCAGCAGCTGCAGGAGCTCACACACTTCTACAGCTCTGCTCAGTAAGCAAGATGGTGCTGGCTCCCGGCCATGTGCTCTGTCCCTGCAGCCAGCATATCCGACTAGGGCCAATGATCACCCCGAGACTCCCCTCTACTAGAAGACAGGAGAGGGGAGGATGGGCAGACTGCTTCAGGACTCTGCAGACGCATTAACCCCTGCACTTCCGCAACTGACCAGTACCCTGGTTGTCATCACTGAAGGAGATGCTGATCCCCGTGCCACAAAAAGATATGTCCGCTATGATCACCAAGACTGATCTGTTCATATGAGACGAATGAGCACGGCTCTGAAATATCCAGGTTTAAGGGCCTGTTCTACCAGGGCTGTGTGTTATTCGCACGCTACCACGCAATGCACCTACCTTGCAGGCGGTGCGTTGCCATTTGTTTGAATTCCACCTCTCGGCTGCAATGCGATCAGCCCCGCTGCAATGCATGGTACAATACCATGTGTTGCAGTGCGATTTAAAAAAAGTAGTGCATGCACTACTTGTTTCAATCGCACAGCTTTGTACCGGGAAGTGCATGTGGGGTGCCATTCAAATAAATGGCAACGCACCTACCGGATGGTAGGTGCATTGGGCAGTACCGTGTATCAATCATAAAGTACGGTTAAGGCACGGCCATGGTGTGAAAGGGCCCTTAAAAAGGAGAACTATGAGGTGAGTGCTTTTCACTCACCTCATAGTTCTAGCTGACCTGTGACAGTCTCATTGCAGCCGAGAGGTGGAATTCCCAGCTCCGATCCGCCAGCGCTGACTGGCGGAACGGGAGGGGGCGGGTACATCTGGGCTGATCTCGACATAGATGTCGGGACCGGCTGCAGCGTCTCAAACCGCGAGCTGTAGCTCGCGGTATATTGAGCTAAGGGTAACGGGGCGCATTGAGGAACCTGGCCTTGGGGCAGCAGAGAGTAAATCTGGCCCTGCCTGCAATCACGTTGTTTCACAACATACAATCCAACAGAGTAGATCCTTACTGCCTTTCACCAAGTCACTCCCGCAACAACAAATCCTCTATAAATGGGGTTATCCTGTCAAACTACTGATTACGCGGCAGTGCAAGACGCATGTTTCCACCCTGGAAGGTCTTAAGTTGTTGAAAAATTACTGCCAGCAGAGACTCTGATTCACCAAAAATCCTCTCCAGCTAAAATCCAGTCTGACTGGGAATGAGACTAACATATCCAGTGCCGTGGTTCACCTGAATTGTGCCTTTCCAATATGGGCCCATCAAATGGTGCTGTAGCTCTCCTTTGGATAGGTCTCAGTTCCATGTAGCAATGTAGCTCTCCTTTGGATAGCTTTTATCCCCCCAAACTTCCAAAAACATCTGCTGCCCATGTTTAAATGTATGGCATCTTTTTCTGATACTCTGGGCAGATATTTAATCTTGGATTTGTGAAATCAATGGTCGATTGCTTACATTAGTGAATTTATAGGAGTGTAATGTCAGACGTTACATTTATGAAAAGAAATGTCATAAAAGGATCCCTCCTAGTTTGGGGGGAAATTTAATTAGTTGGCTGATCTAACACTAGACTACTGCCAACCGCAAATGTAAGTCTCCCTCTCTTGGGAACGAGTTTCAAGGAGTGACCTGTTTGACATGTGGTGATATCAACATAGCATAGAATGGGACTATTCCTACCATCCGGTACCTCATTTGGCCTCTCGAATTGATATAATTTTGAGTGATAAATTCTTCCATAGGAGCAATTGCATGGTTCAGACCATGTGCTCATATCAATTGACAAAATGATGGGAGGAGGACGCCCCACTCCATTATGGAGATTGAATACTTTCTTACTTCGCTCCCCTCAATATTCAGACCAGTCTTACTTTCTCTCAAGGAAGGTTTCCAGTTAAATGGACTACATTAATGCGTTTACCCTATGGCTCTTTCTTCAGGCAAACACAAGTTGTTTGCTTGAAGGGACCTATACGGTTCCGAAAACGTTGCTATACAATGCGACACATCTCTTGTCAATAAAGAACATTGACAGAAAATCTTATTGAAATGCGAGCGACTACGTTGTTCTGATCTACAGAGGCATCTGCAGTCATATCAGCAGCCACCCATTACCTTGGGTTACAGCCGGTTAGGGAGTGCAATGGACCCTACTTAAGGTTTCCTATGGATCTGTCCACACAGCACCTTTCCTTTAGTATAGGAGCGAATCAATCCATTCTGAAGTTTTTGCAGGACTCATGCTCAAAAGCAGAGGCATTTCTCTTTATTGTGCTATTTCCCTTCATCACACTGGATTTACAAAAACAAACAAACACTATGCTCAAGTGGGAAAAGGATTTGGAAAGAAACTTCTATGATGTCCAATGGACAGCAACACTTCACTATATACACATTGTAGGAAGCATTGGGAGTCTACTCAGAAACTGCACAATAGATGGTACAACATGCACTATAAACTGTGGGGGGAATTTTATCAAAACTGGAGCAAACAATCTGGAGCAGTTGCCCAGGGCATGTTGTACCATCAGCTTCTCTCTTCAGCTTGCTCAGGTAAGATTTGAAAATGAAAGACACACTGATTGGCTGCAGTGCAAATCTGCTCCAGATTTTGTCTGCTCCAGATTTTGATAAATGCCCATCTATGCGTCTTCCATCTCTGATGTGTTGGAGAGATTGTGGGGAAATAGGCTCATTAATTCATATCTTTTGGTACTGCAAACCTACACGCTCCTACTGGTCTTCTGTATTTAACCGGATATCTGAAGTATGACACAGAGTTCCTCCTAGAATAGAACTAGCATCCTTAAATATTGGTATAAAGAACTTTAACTATAGAACGGTGATCGCTCACATTCTTATAGCAGCAAAGACCAATGTCTGCAGACAGTGGGGACAACCTCCCCTCCAGAAGTGTGCCAGGTTGTGGCCAATCGTTGTATATAGATGTCATCAGCACTCCAAATATGACAGAATACGTCAAGGTTTTAGTGAATCTTCATTTTTGAAGTCACTTAAAGTGGAAACAAGCGCTTTCGGGGCCGCACAGGGTCCCTTTCATCAGGCTTAGGCCCCATTCACATTGCACGTTTGTCGCGCGATTTGCATTTTGCGCAATTTGTCGCGCGATATCGCGCAAATGCTTGCATTGAGCAAGCGAGAATCGCGGCAAAATCCGCTCCAAAAAGGGTCCTGTTGTAGCGACACATGACCCGCGACAGCAGGACCCTTTGCCCCATTGAGATGCATTGAAGAGCGATATCGCGCGGTAAATAGCCGCGATATCGCGGGAATTACCGCGCGATGAATCGCTCAATGTGAACGGGGCCTTAAAGTGAAACAAGCCCCAAAAGCACTTGTTTCCACTTTAAGTGACTTCAAAAATAAAAATGAAGATTCACTTAGGCTGGATTCACACCTAGGCGTATTTATTATGCACGTTTGTCGCGCAGTTCGCGTCGCGCGATTTGCGGTAAAAAACGTGCGTTTCCGTGGGCTACTTGGCTGTATCCCAATGGAAACGCGAGACCAAAACGCCCCAAAGAAGTACATGTACTTCTTTGGGCGTAGGCCGTTTTGTATCACGTTCGGACGGGCGGAAATACGGCAAGGTGTGAACCAGACCCATTGAATACAATGGGATTTAGATGTTTGAGCGTTTTGTAGAGCGTTCGTCGAGCGTTGAACGCGCTACAAAACGTCCAGGTGTGAACCAGGCCTAAAACCTTGACGTATTCGGTCATATTTGGAGTGCTGATGACATCTATATACACAACGATTTTACTTGATACGGCGCCATCCGTAGTCATTGCGAGCACCCATTTTTCCACATGGGAAGTCCGGTAAGGTGTGCTACAGGTCCCTGGAAGTTGTGGCCAATGTCACATGTGAAAAGGAGCATATGATAGCCCTTCAAAATATGCAATATTTGCAAGACTTGGCAAAATGAGGTTAGTCCACTCTAAATATATTGCTGGTGAAACCATTTAAATCACGTTTTAAAGTTGACCTTTTGTACTGTTGGTACACCTACACTGAGTGAGGCTTCTTTCTTTTCTCCAATAATTTTCTTTTCCTTTTTATGAATCTTCCTCTCTGCTTATACTTTAACAAATCGCCCTTTTCTTTTTCCAGCTCTTCTCTATAGCGTTTTGAGCACTTATGACTGCCGATCAACGGATAAAATGCTGTTTCAGGAAATCTGTTCTTATTCTATTTGGCTTTTTAATTGAATCTAAAAAAAAAAAGAATGTATCCTGAGCAACAAGAGAGGTAGACAGCTGAGCAGACTCTGATGGTCATCTGGTACAGAATCATTGCAGCATCCATGAACAGTCAGCACTGATCTGTACAACAAAAAGCTACTTGCCATATTTAACTTGTGCTGAGAAGTGCTGTGTCATAACCGGGAGCGTTGCAACACAAAAGGCCTGAGACACAGAGCTACATGCAGCTTATAGGCACACACACATTGTGTGTGTGTATATATATATATTTGTGTGTATATACATACATACATACATACATACATACATACATACATACATACATACACACTAGGGATGTCCCGATGCCACTTTTTCAGGCCCAAATACAAGTACATCCCCTCATGTACTTGCCGATACCAATTACCGATACTTTTTCTTAAAGGGACAGGTGAGTTTAAATGATCCATATTACAACTTCATGTTATGTACTATGGATCATGGTTTAACCTATTCATGTTAGCAGGGGAGAATTGTAACTCTATTGCTGGAGTGTAGTGGAGGTGTGTGCTGTATATATGTACTACATATACATTACACACGTCCAGTACACTATAGCAATAGATTTACAGCCAGCCCCGTCCCAGCTTCCCTTACTCACAGTTTCACTCCGATCCCCGTAGCCTCACGCGGTGCCTCTTGTAGTCGGCGCTGGGCAGGATCGCTGCATCGCATCTCGGTGCTCAGCTTGTGGGAGGCGCTCACAATTCTGCCCTGCTAACATGAATAGGTTAAATCATGATCCATAGTACATATACAGCACATACGTCCTGTACACTGCAGTAATAGAGTTACAATTATCCCCTGCTAACATACATAGGTTAAATCATGATCCATAGCACATAACATGTACTTGTACTACAGATCATTTAACCCATTCATGTTAGCAGGGGATTATTGTAAATATATTGCTGCAATGTACGGGACATTTGTGCTGTATATGTACAGTACATATAAATATACAATTCTGCACTGCTAACATGAATAGGTTAAATGATCCGTAGTACAGGGCTACATATCATGTACTACGGATCATTTAACCCATTCATATTAGCAGAGGATAATTGTAAATCTATTGTTCAGTGCATTCTATATGTAGTATAGAGTGCCTGCAACAATACATTTACAATGATCCTCTGCTAACATGAATGGGTTAAATGATCCCTAGTACAGGGCTACATACAGATCTAATCCCCCCCCAAAATCTGCCCTCACTCACTGTGTGACTGTGCCAGAGAGAGCAGGGACGAGTCAGCGGCAGCGCTGGTACAGTGGGAGGAGCTCCAGATGGGGTCCTAATTTAGCTGACTTAGAGGTGCCTGATAGCGCAAGCTTCGGCGATAGGCATCGGGGCATTTTGACAAGTACTTGTCAAAATGCCCTGTATCGGGCCCGATTCCGATGCTAGCATCGGTATCGGTGCATCTCTAATACACACATACGATAAGATATGCTGCGATGATGCCTACAGGTGTGGTCATTTCAGATACCTTTTCCATACATTCCTAAAGTTATGCTTGATGTGGTAGAACACATGGATTTATTTACTACAGGTATTGATATAGCAACAGCAATTTACATAGCACATACACATACTATACATTCACATCAGTCCCTGCCCTCAGGGAGCTTTCATATATACAAGGTCAGTTTAGAGAGAAGCCAATTTATCTAATCGCATTTCTTGGGTGTGGGAGTAAACCAGAGTACCTGGGGAACCCTACACAAGCAGAAAATGCAAACTCCATGCAGATAATGTCCAGATCCAAACGGAGGACCCCAATGCTGCATGACAGCAGTGCTAACCACCAAACAGCCATTTCTTTATCTTCAGTTTCTAAAGTATACTTCTGTAAAAGATGTATCATAAATAAAAGGCATTTAAAAACTGAACTACTGGCATACACATGCTCATTTAATATATTCCTCAATAGCCATTAAAGGATATAAATCCATTTTGTGTGCACGGAATGCCTCTGCAAACCCAGATATCACCTTGTGAAAGTAGCAGTAACATCTCAGTGGTGTACATATCCTGTGCAGAGAGCAGAGCTGTGGGAGGCACCCAACAATTCAACTACAGGCTGCCTGCAAAAAACTAAAGGATGGGGTGGAGACAAGACCAGTCATCCTGCACAAGGAGAGAGAGAGAACATGCTTCTTGTATTTAGACCATATTCGCTTATCCTGGAGTTCAGTTTTAATTTAGTTGTCTAGAAGTTAAAGTGTATATAAAGCCAAAGCTTTTTTGCTAGTGGTAAGGGGTTAGACCCCGTCATGTTTTTACTGTTGCCTTTGTCCTCAGTGGAAAGGGGGAAAGAAAATCCTACATTTTGAGCTGTCCCAGAAAAGGAATGGAGTGGATTTTTTTTCAATGAAAACCAGTTCCTATTACTTCCTGTTGTGTTTATAGAACAGGAAAGCAAGGTAACTACGCTGGTTGGCAAACAAAAACCATTGGAAAAAAACACTTATTAGTTGAACCACTTTTAGCTTTGATTACAGCACGCATCCGTCATGGCATCATTTCAATAAGCTTATGCAAGGTCGCAACATATATTTCTGACCAGAATTGCATTTATTTTTCAGTGCATAAAGTCTTCTACAGCACATCCCATTCCCACATTCTCAATGGGGTTCAGGTCTGGACCTGTGGTGGCCAATCCATGTGTGAAAATGCCTTATGCTCAGTGAACCACTCTTTCACAGTTTGAGCCGGATGAATCCTGGCATTGTCATCTTGGAATATGCCCAATGTGCCATCAGGGAACAAAAAAATCCATTGATGGAAAAACCTGATCAGTTGCTGAACCTAGACCTGACCAACTAAAGCAAACCCAGATCATAGACCTGACCAACTAAAGCAAACCCAGATCATAACACTGCCCCTACAGGCTTGTACGGCAGGCACTAGGCATGATGGGAGCATCACTTCATCTCTCTCTCTTCTTACCCTGATGCGCCCATGGGCTCATTACACCACATAACCTTTTTCTATTGCTCCAGTGTCCGATCTTTATGCTCCCTTGCAAATTAAAGCATTTCCCCTTGATTAACTACAATGAGTGGTTTTCTTAAGGCTATACAGCTGTTTAGTCCATATCCCTTGAGTTCTCCTCATTGTGCATGTGGAATGCTTCCAGTTTCACTATTAAACATACTGTAGCTGTGCATTCTACTGTTTTTCTATGATTTGATTTCACCAAATGTTTAAGTAATCTCTGATCACGATCATGAGCATTTAAAAAAGGAACTTTACCCATATTTTCAAAACAACAACAAAAGCACCTTTAGAAATGTTAAGTAATGGCAAACTACCAACAGATACTTCCAGATAATTGCCAGCGTTTTATTCTTTGCATGCCTTATTTTCCTTCAGTCTTCTGACAGTGGCCATTTTAACTAAGGGCAAGTTGCTAGATCTCCCTTTACGTCCTGGAACTCTGGCACATGTGGCCAGGACATATGACCATGCACATCAAGGGAAGAAAATGCCTTTCCCTGAGATCTCATGAGATTACAGAGGAGATTTCCCAGCAATGCTCTGCTGATAAAGCTTCCCAGGATGCAGTGCTTGGTTTGGGCACAATTACATAATTTGTGCCAAAGTGGACCAGGAAGTGGAAAGAAAAACCTAAGTAAAATAAAAAAGATGTTTGTTTAGCTAATGAATGCAAGATTTCATATTATGCAGAACTGTATAATGCGATTTTTAGTCAAATTGGGTAAAGGTCCACTTTAAAAAAAGGTCACCTGAACATGGACCCTGATTCTCTGTACCTAGTTACAGCTAATAGTTTAAAACATCACACACAGGACAAGTTTAGAAGTAAATTTTAACAATTTGCACATTGACAGAGCAAACATCCTACTGTATTCAGTTTGGAGACATGCTGCCTGTGCAAAAATTCATATTCATGACAACTTCACTTTTTATCACGGCCTCTGGATGCCTTTTAAAAAGACCACCAAAAAAATGTAAAACCATTCCACTGTATGAAAAAAAAAAAGTCTACATGTGGGTAGATTTTAAACTGATATTTGTGCAGGACTGGTTAGCCCTGAAAATTCAGACTGTTTGATGCTAAAATTCATCTTTACAACCACAAACTTTAAAAATGGTAGGATCTGCAGTTAATCCTTGAAACACATGCAACTACAATCAGAAAAACATTGCATCAATTTAACTCACATTGGAGGTGTACCGGGATAAAGCATTTGCTGTCCAAAAACACTAGAGTAAGACTGCAGATTGCTATTGAACATGCATGCAATGACCAGACCTTCTGGAACCATGTGCCATGGACTGGTGGATCAAAGATAAAGTTTTTTGTTATTCAACATTTTAGAACAGGCAAACAGTTACTATAAGTCAACTTCCATTGGATGTCCCATCAATCTTTACAAAACACAATCAGTGACTATGTATGAAGCTACTTGCAAGATGCACTACATTGAAGTTAGGGATTGGTCCGAACCTGTGCTTCACCGAACATAAAAGAAAAAAAAAAGGTCCTTCTCCTGCCGACCAATCAACTGCAGCCAAGGAATTCCCCACCCATCACTGCAGGTGAGAAAAGGGGAGGGGGTGTAGTGACGTCATTAACCTTATATGGCCAGTGTTATATTTGGTCAATGACAATGAATATGGGTGTGTGTCAGCACAAACATCTCACTCCTTTATGTGCAGCTGCAGGGCAGGAAATGCACTTGGCACTTCCATGTTCGGGGGAGCTCAGTTTTGCACAGGTCCGTGTTCAGTCCAAACTCGAGATCATCCCTAATTAAGATGCAGGCTTTCCAGAAATGGCAGCTGAAATCTGGATTGTGGACTATATACCGTATATGTCAATGTTTCAGCTATCACCCTTTGCCTCTAGAGATGTTCCACAGCCATATCACTTATTACCGTGTTCAACTGAAGGCTCACCAAGATGGTCAGCCAAGCTCATGACTGCAGACAATTTTTCCACATTGCTACTCTACCTTTTCCTGCTCTTGTGGGACATACAAGTATCATGACGGTAGTGATCATTAAGTGCATCCCAGAATGACCACTGACAGCTGAATGATTGCGTTCAGTGGTAAGTGATGGCTACCGCCTAACAGGATCTACAGTGTCACTGATATATACATCATATTTAAGTGTACATTTACCTTTGCAAAGTTAAGTGAATTAAAAATAAAGGGTTGCATGTGCCAGCATATTTCATGATATTCTGGTATAGATCTTGTTTTGTTTATATGAATACTGAAGACACTTAAAAGATACTCTTAAAAATATACAATTTTCTGATTCAAACAAAGCAAAACATGCATGCACTGCATCTTTTCCCTGAAGTTCAGGGTAAATCATGCATGTCACATTGTAACATGACTTTATTTACATAAAGCCATTTTACTGAGTGTGAATGGCATGGTTTATACAATCCATCCCACACAGCGAGTTAATCTTTCTGAAATGAAACTGAGCTCAGAAAGCGAATTCCTCCTGAAAAATTGCACTTCCTGGTATGCGAATGTGCCTAGGCATTCTTGTGCCTACAGTCTTGCTTGTATATCTGCAGTGTGAGATCTAAGCCACTGCCTGCTATTCTCATGATATGGAGCGAGATTTAGTGATGTCACTAATGTGTTTCTCACGGTTCTCCTGCTGATGGCTCTGACATGAGGAAGCAAAGACCTGTTTCGACCAAGATATTGGTGACTGGTCCTTTGCCTTCTGCCTGCCTTTTTCTGGGCATTACATCCAGAGCTCAGTTCCTCTTAAAACATCAGCAAAATTAAACTATCTTCTAAAACTAGTTTCACCCTGCAGTGCTGCAAGAAGGAATTTGAGTCAATTTAGACAAAATAACAGCAAGCAGAGAATTGGTAATGGTAACACAATCTACTGTAGTAAAATGTTCCACTCATGAAGACTCAGAAATATGTAGCTATAACAGAAATAAACACTTTCATTAAATAAGCTAAATATTCACATGACAATGCCCCAATCCTGTATGTGACTGCCCCACCTTGTTGCTGTCCGTGTGTCAGCCAGAAATATCCTAAACAAGTATTTGTCTCCTTTCCCTTTATTTTTCTGTAGACATGACATCCCAATGAAAAATCAATGCTCTTGTGTCACTCATTCCTACTGAAAGAAAATTGTAATGAAAAAGATTGATCTTATTGATCAGCAGCCACATTGGAGATATCTTTGTAATACAGTGTGCAAGCTCAGTAGCCCCCCCTTTCATTTACCTCTTATCTACCAAATTTCACAAGGCACACACACAGCATGAGAGCAAATGTCAATCAGCCTTCAAGGCACAATCCAAAGAGGCACGTCATTGTCTAATACTGGCCAGTGGTGTACAAGACGTTTGGGCTTTATAATTAAATGGATGCAAAAAGAAAAATGTAGAAAAAAAACAATGTGCTGATCCATGCACATACATATGTAATTGGTTGCTGCTATTACGGAAGTACCTTTAAATTATACCCATAATAAACCTTAGAGCTTGTATAGTAAATTAAGTATTACTGCTGCATGCCCATAGTGTTAGATGTCTGTCTTCTGGTATCTGTATTTTGGTAGGTTTGGACAACTATTCGGACATCTGCCACTTAAGAACATTCCTATTGGGTAACCTTCATGCAACCTACCGGAGACATGTATGAGTGTTATGAAATATTCTCGGTTGGGGGCTCTTGGGGCATTCACAGGTGACCAATGCCGAAGCTTTAGGCTTGCTATCAGCCCCCAGACGCCTAAGGGCAATGTATCAGAGGCATGTAGGTGTATTAAAGATAATGAGGTAAATAAAATCCTCTGTTCAAGGATATTTGGGCATTGACATTCAGACAGATCTGCCCAGCACAATGATCTTTCTCCTGACATGTTCCCACAGATCCTCTACACTGGCAGAAAGCAGGTGGCCAATGCCAAAGCTCTAACCATGTCATCATGCCCCAGACTCCTAAGGCAATATATTACAACATTTATGCCAATTTCTTTCCGTTAAATCAAAGCATGTTAAAAATCGTAACAAAAAAAATTCTTCTCTGTAGGTCCACTTTAAAATAGACCTGTCACCAACTTGGCATTTTGATCTGAGCAAATAAAAAGATGCATAGAATACCTTCAGTAAACTGAATTTAAAATGAAAAGCAAATCCAGAGGTGTAGACAACTGAACTAGCATGCAAATCTGATTTTTTTTTTGTTAATAGCAGTTCTATCCCCTCAAACTCCGCAAGAGCCTTCAGCTCGCCAGTAAGACAATTACAGGGGGGCTTCAGGAAGGGACAACTGTTTTTGCAGGAGATTTGCATGTAGTTTTAGCGACTAATCTGGCTAAACTTGGGCCATGGTCATCACAAATTGGGATCTGCCTGAAAGTCAGCCATGACCTAGTTGGCGATCATGGTCCGCCATTCAGGAACCCTTGCATTAGGGTATGGGGAGCAAAAGAAGAAGAAAAAACTGCAAACAGAACATTGCTCTTAACCATTCTCAAATCTTGAGCAAAGACCAGTCATAGATTGCGCTCTCAAATCTTCAGCAAAGACCAGTCATAGCTGAAGATTTGAGAGCACAGTCTATGACTGGTCTTAGCTGAAGACTTGAGCACAGTCTAAGACCGGTCATTGACTGCGCTCTCAAATCTTCAGCTAAGACCAGTCATTGAATATGCTCTCAAATCTTCAGCTAAGACCAGTCATTGGTCTTTGCTGAAGATTTGAGAGCATATTCAATGACTGGTCTTTGCTGAAGATTTGAGAGCATATTCAGTCATTGAATATGCTCTCAAATCTTCAGCAAAGACCAGTCATAGATTGTGCTCTCAAATCTTCAGCTAAGACCAGTCATAGCTGAAGATTTGAGAGCACAGTCTATGACTGGTCTTAGCTGAAGACTGAAAGCACAGTCTAAGACCGGTCATTGACTGCGCCCTCAAATCTTCAGCTAAGACCAGTCATTGAATGTGCTCTCAAATCTTCAGCCAAGACCAGTCATTGAATGTGCTCTCAAATCTTCAGCTAAGACCAGTCATAGACTGCGCTCTCAAATCTTCAGCTATGACCAGTCATAGACTGCGCTCTCAAATCTTCAGCTAAGACCAGTCATAGACTGTGCTCTGGTAAGAGGTTGAGTACAAACATATCTTACACAAAGGGTACGGTTAATGGAGACATCTCATCTGCTGAAAAGAGCATTCTTTTACAAAACACATGCGCTGGTGCCAGGTTGAATCAGAATTACTGCCCCAGGTACATGAAATTCATGCACAGAGTAAAATTGTTTGATTATTTTAGAGACACATGAAAAGAACATGGAGATGAATGTCATTTCTTGAAACAGTATCTAATAGCCTAACAACCATATGGCACACATTTACAATCTTCTTCTCAATCTGTTGGCAACCAGCCATCAATAGGGACAGGCTTTTGTTGAAACCCATTAGAGACAAAATAGAATTGTGTCCATTTACAACAGACATCTCATCTCCACAATATAGAAGACCTAGCATGTAGATGCAAAACGTGTGGATTAATTTAACTCTAAACTTTAAAGGATAAAGGAAACCTGTGCTGAGGAAACATGAAGGCTGCTATTGCTGTCCTCCTGCAAATACTTGTTTCCATGCATCAACTCCTCTGGAGGATCTTCCCAGCACTGGCATCACTTTCACTTTGTTGGTTCAATCTTGATGAACCTCAAAACAGCAGCCTGGATAACCACTTATCACAGTGATCATGACCTATGCCATTGCAGAGGCTTCATAAACAGATAGTGTTAAAAATAAAGATTTGATGCACTCTTAATTGCAAATTTTCTTTTTTATATATGCAATAGACATGTAAATGTTGTTTAGGTCTGAATGGATATTTGTTTTGTTTTTTTACTTTACTGTAATTGCTATCATATAGGGGGGCTTACAAGCCGCACATGTGATAGCAGATTGGTGGTGACAGGTGCTCTTTAAAAGGTGATGCTGGGGTTCACACTTGAAATAAGCTATTGAAGTGCAGATCACACTTCAATATAGCTTATAGCTGGGCTTCAGGTGCCCAGAACTGACAGCTATGGGACCAGAAGTGATGTAATCTGCATTTCTCACACAGTACAGGAAGGGGATCGTGAACAGAGGTTTGCAGATCTCCTCCCCAGCTTACTCCCGACACCAGAGAAGCCTGTTCCAGGCCCATAGAACGGGCAGCGGAGTCCAGGAAACATGGCGGGGGTGGTGGCGTACCATTTACCAGACAGCCGAGTCGCCAGATTGCTTCTATTGTAAAGCCGAAAGTCGGCTGACTTAACAATTGTAAACAGAGTCCTGGCGTCTTTAGCCACCGGGAGTCTGTTTAAATGGGCCCAATGCCAGTAATGTACTATGGACGTCACTGGTCACTAAGGGGTTAAAGTGAACTTGTGGGGGAGACAGAAAAATATGTCACACTTACACCAGTTAGCAGGATCTTCCAGGTGCCTGCTGTTTTGTCAAATCCATTATATAGCACCCCAGGTAACTGGTATAAGTGGCATTATTCCAGGCACACAGGTTCAATAGTTTATGCAGCTTAATTTTCCAGTTTACCAGTCCTTAAGGCTGGGTTCACACCTAGGCGTATCGAATATGCGCATTTGTGGCGCGATTCGCGGTACAAAACGCGCGTTTCCGAGGGCTACTTGGCTGTATCCCAATGGAAACGTGCTACAAAAACGCTCCAAAAGAAGCTCCTGTACTTCTTTGGGCGTAGGACGTTTTGTAGCGCGTTCATACGGCTTAATACGTTCAGGTGTGAACCATACCCATAGGAAATAATGGGACTTCTGTGTTTGAGCGTTTTGCAGAGCGTTCGAACGCGCTACAAAACGCCCAGGTGTGAACCGGGCTTAAAAGGTACTGGCTGCACTGGTTTTCTTTTTTCAGGTTTTTTCTCTTTCCACTTTGTAATTCTGCAAATAACACATTTGCTGACCTTTCATGTCTGAATTTTTTTCTCTACTGATCTATGGGGGTAGCCATGGTTGTCACACAGACTGGACTTCAGGACATGGTCTTTGTTAGTCTCCATTACATGATAGATTGATGGAATTAGTGGTTTACACAAAATAATGTTCTTTCTTTTAAAATCTCAGGATGCAACAAGGACACTGCATTTTTACCAAAATCAACAGGTATTTTCTGCACTTGCTTAAAAAGTTTTCAGCCTGAAAAGTGAAAAAAACTAATGCAGCCCCCATATTAAAGAATGGATAAACTGCAATAAACTACATTTTTTGTTTTGGGTTTAAAATATGCTTTAAATGGTTCTGAATCTTGATGAAAGCTTGTTTAAAACTACAGCCAGCACATAATACCCGTATTTACTTTTTCCCAGACTAGAACTGAAGGGTGCACCAAAGGCTTAAAGAAAGCAGCTTGATGCTTGGTAAATACTTTGTAAATGTTACTGAATCTGATGTTCCTCAGATTAGTGTTTACAAGTCAAGATTAAGACAGTGTTTGAAACCTAAGACATTCACAAAGCAAAAGAAAAATGGTGTATATTGACTGTGTAATCGCATAATCCAATATATGAACTACCTCACTTAATTCACAATCATCAGGCAGTAGTAACTGAAGGGAGGAAACTAGACTAGTCTGCTTTCGGTTCTACAAATATCTGTAAATATGTACTTATTTTAGCACTTTGGCAGAGTCACTCATCATTGCGGCCAGAATGAATTATTCCACAATTTGTTGCAATTAAAAAATAGTCATTAAAAAATGTTTTCAATGATTAATATTATGGCAACAAAATGCTAATGCAGGTTTCCTTATTGCCCACTAAAATCAGCTGCGGGTGTTCCCGTCAACCCATTCCAAGGAGGCAGATGCTGCTGCCGTATGGTCTGTGCAAGGCCAGGAACTGTATTTCCACAGCAGAGGTTGAGTATATAGGCAGGTGCAACAGACCCACATTCAAACATTTTACAGCACATTCAACACGGAATGCATAGGAAGGTA
>NW_017306529.1:306130-347179 GCF_000935625.1 Nanorana parkeri
CCCCCCCCCCATAAAAAAAAGGTTTACTGTATATGTAGACCCAACCAACCACTACAATCTTAAATTTTAACATGTTATTTCTGTGAATAGTCTCCTTTATCCAGGTTATTATATAGCTAGTAGTAGCCCCGGTCAACTGGACTTGTACAGGACAAAACGTGTGTACTGATGAATTAGGCGATAGCAAAAAAACAAAAAAAAAAAAACACTTTACAGACCGAGATCTGCATGTAAATTTATCAAAACTGGAGCAGACAGAATCTAGAGCAGTTGCCCATAGTAACAAGTCCCTGTCTCTCTTCAGTTTGTTCAGTTAAGCTTTGAGAATGCGAAATAGAAGCTTTGAGAAAGACTCTAGAGCAGTTGTCCATGGCAACCAATTAGCTTGTGTCTGTTCCAGTTTTGATAAACTACCCTCATTAATAAACTACCCTCATTAACTTTAAAATATAAGGCCCACTGATGCCAAGTTTTGGTACTGGCTAAGAAAAAAAAAAAAAAACTTCCACAAAGGAATTCTCACAATTAAAAAGACATTCATTGCAGTGCATTGACATGCAATCTTTGTACTGACTTGAGTTGTTCAGCATTCCTAAATTCCTAAAAGTAGGGATGCACCGATACTGGTATTGGTATCGGTGATGGGCGAGTAGTTGTACTCGCCCAAATGCTCCGATACCAGAACTTCCATTCAGAGGGAGATTTCGTGACCGGCAGTGCCACGAGGGAACATGGAGGCGGCTTCCTGGGCAATCAAGGAGCTGGGCGGTGGGTAATGAATGACACGCCACTCGGCTTCCCGATTGACCGGGAAGCCGGCTCCATGCTAGCGGAACTACCGGTATCGGCGAGTACCGAAAGATATAGTTACGCTTACACTGAAAAAATGGTATCTGTGCTTCCCTACTTAAAAGTACATCTAAACCAAAGAATAAAAATGTATTCTATCTAAGCTTACTAGTTCAAAAGGTGCGACGGCTGCATTCATTTTCCTTTTTTCACGTGAAATACATTTTCTACAAGGACAGAATTAATTTGTGTCCTGGTCACTTCCTCTCATCAGCTTTAGCCATTGTCTGTGAACCACAAAGCAGCACCCCTCTTTGTACGGAGATGGGAGAGGATGGGTATTTGTAGTCTCAACTCAGAAGAGCAGCCTAGGGCGACAACTCTGCTCTTCAATAGATGCAGTACAGTAAGTAAATGTTGCTCCCCTAGGACTGTAAGTGTGTTATTGGCAGGATCACCAGGTAAAAAAAAAAAAAAGAGCCTGAAATAGAAAACTAATGCAGCCACTACGTCTAAGAACGGTAAGCTGCAATATATTAAATTTGTATTCTGGGGTCTAAAGTATCTGAAAAGTTAAACTCCATAACAAAAACATTATAATCCTGCTGCCTTAAACATGAGTTATGAAATAAATCCAGAAGAAAAAAAAAGAACAAACAAAAACACACCTTTGTCTAAGTTTATAATCGGCAGTCACATGAGCGCCATCCCCACTTCTTTCAAGAATGCCAAGAGAGCAGGGAACAGAGGAGATTGAAAAGGACACTCTGTAGCTACATTAGCTGCTGTCAAACAACATGTGGGGCAGGTTGGGGCGCATGGCTGCCTGTGATTACAGAGCTCGACTAGAGTAGTGTACAGGACTGTCGGTAAAGCATCCTGTACACTGATTCAGGGAGAACACAGATAAAGACAACAGATTAACCAGGAAGTACTCTATTATTCGCTGTCATTAGGATTGCCACCTTTTCTTCAAGTGAAACCCGAACACTCTAGCGCCACGCGCAGCAATTTTTTTTGGGGGGGGGGAGAATAGTGAGGAGAGGCAGCCAGGATACGGAGTAAGGACTACAGCAATACACAATAATATGAAGCTATATATTTTGTGTTCTGGGTTGACGCCTGTGCGGCTCTCAGGTGGGCTGTGTGCACTCTTGGGTGGGCTATGCGGCTCTCAGGTGGGCTGTGTGGCTCTCAGGTGGGCTGTGTGCACTCTTGGGTGGGCTATGCGGCTCTCAGGTGGGCTGTGTGCACTCTTGGGTGGGCTATGCGGCTCTCAGGTGGGCTGTGACAATAAGACTTTTCATTTAAATCTCATTGTATGATTTATCAGGTAGTACAAGTACATAAATATATTAGTAAAATGTGTATTGCAATCACACAGCATATCACTCAACACTGTTCAGTGACATGTAATGTAAATGCAATACACATTTGTCCCAGTACCCACTGTCTGTCCCAGTACCCACTGTCTGTCCCAGCCCCCTGCATTCATGAACTGTAAAACTTGCCTGTGCCTGCGCTCTCGGTCTCTGTTTGTCCTCCCTCGGTACCTGCAGGATGTGATGTCAGAGCTGGGAGGAGATAATGCCACAGGAGGAGGAGACAGGCAGATGAGCACTGCGGCCATCACAATACAGACGGCCAGCGGTATGCAGCTTCTTAGGGAGCCACAGCTCCGGTTTGAATACTGTGCCAGGGTAGGAGGTGGGCTCCCACCCGTGCACAGGTTTACAAAACCGTACTGTTCGGGCAAAAACCGTACGGGTGGCAACCCTAGCCGTCATGCGTATATGGTTAGAACAGGCTGCTGGAAGGATCATCTGGTATTGTACAGTTAACGTTTATTAAACTCAAAACTTTTTTCAATAATTAACCCAAATTAAATATATTGTTCAGCAAAGTATTTCTTTACATTTTTGCCCAAGCATTTACAGTCAAGTGTTCAAACAGCTTCAACTCTGTCAGCTCAACTTCCCTAAACTTCTTGACCAGTACAAGATCACAAGGCAGAGCAGTCTCCAGTAGTCTCTAACATCTTACTAGCTTGGAGAAGAGAGAGGAAGGAGTGGGGAGACGGAAGGAGTAGAGAGACAGAAGCAGGAGAAAGGCTTGCCTTACTTTGCCTGTGTGTTTGTGGAGACAGACACAGCTTACTAGCACACAAGGGGGGCCCCATAGGACCTCGTCAGGAAAAAGAGCCACCCTAAAATATATCAGGACCAGTGTTCAGGAGACCAGCTGATTTAGCAGGAAACACTTATCAAGGAGCAACATCCATTGTAAGTGATTTAATTAGCATTTGAAAGAACTTAAAACACTTGACTTCAATATCACTTCAATATTCAATGTAATAAAAGGCTTGCAAGGGATGCGTTGTTATTATGAAGAACCATTACAGCTGGCCATACACTGGTAGATTTTTGTATGAATGTTTATGCAAATATCTGAACAGACATTCGAAATTTCATTGATTTTAACATTTGCATCATTTCCATCCTGATCAATTTTTTTCATCATTGTGGTAAAGAATGGTCAATTTCACCCAATTAACTATTAGAGAATTGAACTAAGTCTGGAAACAGATATTTTTTTCCCGACAAAAGTCTACCAGTTTATATTTCCATATAACGCATATAGAAATACAATCTATACTAATAGTGCTTGGTAACAATTTTTTATGCAGATCTTTTCTTTGCCCGGGGTGCTTGAGTAGTTGCAACAGTTTTTCTTCAATTTTGTTTTAAACCATATATGAATAAAACATGACTACTATAAGAGCCCCTGGCAGTGATCTAGTTCATCCTAAGCGCCATCACTGTCAAGTTTGTTCCTTAGCCCGCATATAAATGTGGGGGGACAATAAAAAATTCTAATACCACATACATATTATTACATGTATTATCTACACAGTTTTCAAAAGGAATATGAAAGGTGGGGCGCATTCGGGCAGCGATCCATTATGGCTGCATGAAGGATTGGCTCTATGCCACCTGGGCTTTCCTCCCCCGCTACAGGCTCTGAAACCTACAACATGGTCTCCATACTCCTACCATGCCAAGAATACCACCCTCTGCATCCTGGTTATGCTTGGGCAATCAACAATAAAACAAAGGCAGAAAACTGGACCAAAAACCCCGGGGGCTTAATCTTCCAAGATTGCAGCGGCTGGGTCTGGCGCAGACGAAACCACGTGGCTCTCCACAGGCGATTCAGCATCTCTGGATGGCAGTCTCTGCCAATATCCTTCTAGCCTGACCACTCCAGGGGACCCTGTGGACAAGTCCTACTCACTAGATTCCACTCCATAGTAACTGAAAAGACTGATAGCTTCCCAAAAGCTTTTGGCGGGCTTGCTCGTGAAAATAAAAGTATTGGTCGCACTCCCTCGAACACCGTATGGATGATGCGAGGACGGTCCTTGAAAGTCACAAAAAAGAAAATACCTCAGCGGTGAGCTTGAAACTCTTGCCGACAATCTGGAAGATGGTGTAATTCGGCCACGCCGATGCTTTCCATCGAAAACCACAAATTTTAAAAAAAAAGTCAGTCTGCAGCGCTTTATTCAGATTTTATAGGCAAGTAACATCAAACACCGCCGGGTCTTCAACAAGCATCCTCACTTTCAGATCTTCGGAAGTGTTTTCAGGAACTTGGCTTCCAACTCCCACGGTGGCCTTGTCCCATCATTCTACCCAGATGCCAAAACGCCCATTCCAAGCAGTACCCTCTTGTCTTGAAACCGCTCCAGCTTCCTACAGTTCCTAAGCACTTTATTGCCTGCAATTGCTAGCCTTTCACTGGTCTCCAAATAAAGGAGTATTCTTAACTTCTTACCTGGCTTTTACTTTATGGGATTTTCCCTCTCGAGTTTAATTGGCTTGCTGTTCCATAATAGTTAAGACTATACTTCTAACGGACCAAGCCCTTCATTTTTAATTTTCTGCCTGGGAACATTTTCATACAGCAGTTTAAAAAATGCTTACTCCCCATACCTCGATTTATATTTGGACTATGTTTGGAAACTCTCCACCAACCCTTACAAACCTTTTGGCTGACTACATAGACACACTTTATACTTTGCGCTTCATGTTTCCCTTACCTCTGAACAAATCCTTTTCATTTCTGTCCCCTTGTAAGTCAGTCTTATTACTGGTTTGTCACTTTCATGTTTGCCCTAATGAACCGTGGCACTTCACGTACTCAGCACTTTCTTGGAAATCCTGTCCTTTTTTTTTGAGTTTTTTTTTAATCCAATAAGTGTTTATTAAAGGTTTTTACAAACAGACATATATACATACACAGAGCCTAGTATCCAAGGCGGATAATTAGCCCGTAACATCATGAATTTGCATAGGATTACATGATAGACAGCGTGTTATATGGCAATGGTATATTCGGGGTAAAACCTACACCTTCTATTCCGTCTAATCAGTGAGTGGGCCTGGTATCATACTCAACAGCGTAACCTTGGGGTCATTAGCGGTCTCGGAACCTGTCACTCTGTGGTAGATGTCCAGCACCTGTTGCCAGAACGCCTTTATCGGAGGGCAGCTCCACCAGATGTGGGTCATATCCCCGGGTGAGGCTTGGCAACGCCAGCATGAGTCTGGAACCTGAGGATAGTAGCTGTGTAACACCGCAGGGCATCTATACCATCTAGTTAGAATTTTTAGGTTTTTCTCCTGGGCTTTACTTGCGACGGAGAGGGAGTGTGAGAGAACAAAAGATCTCCCCCACTCCTCCTCGCTAATGGGGAGGGTCAAGTTCACTCTCCCACCTCCGGACATAACTCGGACGCTCCGAAGAGGAGAGAGCTGAGAGGAGAGAGTAAAGTATCGAGATGGTGTGTGTAGGGGGGGAGGATTGTAGAAGAATAGAGTCGAAAGCCGTAGGCTCCGCCTCCAGAGCTTCCGGCTGAGGGAAGGAGGCCACAAAGGAGTGGAATTGCCTATCGGTCAACCACATATTGCCGACGGGTGGATCTGACGTGTGTTCTCTCATGGCCACCACCAGTCGTCTGTGAGATTCCCTAGTCCACCGGCCAAACGAGCTTCTATGAAGAGCAGGAGGAAAGGCTGGATTGTTAAAAAGTGGGGTCATGGGTCCAGTATAGGAGGAAATTCCACAACGGGATACCCACCGATCCCACAGGCGCAGTGCGTGGAGAGTCAGAATAGGCGGTGGCGATGGCATAGTACGAGAAGCCGGGGGAATCCAGGGGATTGCAGTTAGGTCTGACGCGGCAATCACTCCCTCAATCTTGACCCACTGTTTGTCATTGGCCCTGTGGAACCAGTCCGAAATGCGGAGTAGAAGAGATGCCGCATGGTAATTGCGTATGTCTGGAGCTCCCGCACCCCCCCTATGTTTGGGTAAGGACAATATTCTGTAGCTCACCCTCGGGCGTGACGAGCCCCAAATAAAAGTTGTAAAAATCCGTTGCAGGTTTCTGAAAAAGGATGATGGGGGGAGGATCGGCAGCGCCTGGAAAAGGTATACAAATCTGGGGACAACATCCATTTTTAGGGCATTGATCCTACCCAACCAGGAGATGTTTTTCCGGTTATACCCTGCTAAGTCTAGGGCGGTTTTGCGAAGGAGAGGGTCATAGTTTAGGGCGAACAGCTGGGAGGGATCTTCGGGAAGGTGGACCCCCAGATACTTCACAGAAGTGGGGCATATTCTGAACGGGAAGTTTGTGCGCAGTGCACGCAATTCCCTGGGCGTCAGAGACACATTGAGTATTTCTGATTTGGACAGGTTCACTTTGAAGTTACTAAATGTACCAAATCGGGCAAATTCCTGTAGAATAGAGGGCATAGCCGTATGGGGACTAGTCACATATAAGAGTAGATCATCTGCGAAGAGCGCTAATTTAGAGCGCATGGGCCCCACCTTCAGACCTGGTATTGTCGTGTTTTGGCGGATGGCGACTGCCAAATGCTCCATGGTAAGCACGTACAGGAGAGGGGAGAGCGGGCATCCCTGTCTGGTGCCATTGGAGATCTGGAAACTCGGAGACAGAGAGCCATTGACCCGGACACGTGCTGAGGGGCGAGAGTACAGGGCCATGATGTTACAGAGCATGAGGGGTCGTATACCAATCTGTAACAAGGAGTGTTTGAGAAAGTGCCAACTCAGGCGGTCAAAAGCCTTATCGGCATCAACCGACATTGAGTTTTTTTTTATTGGCAATACTTACCCTCTATCTTGTTATCCCATTATGCTCCTAGGACAATTGTTTTTTACTTTTTGTAATGATGCTTCCGATCCCCTGATTTATACATATTCTTTATGTTTATTGTTACTATTACGGTGCTTCCCTATACCCAAAGTCATGCCTTGTTCACCAGGAAGATCCTCACTATTGGGTCTCATTGGCCTGCTAGATTACTGGTGGGCCAATGAGTCCTATTACTTATTACTTCCTATTGGGTCACATTGTCTACCAGAATAGCGACTTCCTTTCTACCGCTCCTACATTATTAACGGTGATATCCAGGCAACTATATTTCATGAGTTTCTTTTAGAAAGGAGTCTTCCTAATCTTTTACTCTAGTCTTCTCCCGTTTTTCCCCAATCCTACTCTTTCTTGATCTTTATCTCTTGATCTTTATCTTTGACTGCCTTTTCCTCTGCTCCTTTCCTCTTTTTATTCGCTTTTTTTCCCCATTTCTATGGCCTTTCCACAGGAATCTCCGATTGTACGAGTCACTAGTTTAGTCTTTCCTCCCTCTTATCCCACATAAATAGATTTGGCTGTCCAGTTTCAATAGCCTTCGTAAGTTATGTTCAAGGGAGATTACATTCATTTTTACTGTGTTTTTTTTATTGTGGCGTTTTAATGTATATTTATAGTTGGTGCTACTGCTATGGTTTTCCCTTAAGCTCCATATCATACCTCACTCACCTGAATTTTCCTCTTATTTGGCCCTCTTGACTCTTCCACCCTCTTCAGTGTCCTAGCCCATTCTATACTCTTCAATTTAATGACTGAAGTTTTCAGGCAGCCAGGATGGTGGATAGGCTTCCTTTCTTTTGTGTGTCCATTACTCGTGTATACCACGCAAAAGTTTTATGGTATTCCCAATTCCCTCAGAGTGGCACCCAGCCCTACCTTCTTTGACGTTTTACCCATTTTGTCTGCCCTTGCCCTTCCCCCTTCCCTTATTTCCTTTGTCCTTTCTCTCTCTCTCTCTCTCTCCTCCCCCCCACCCCCCCTTTTGTTTTTCTTTCTGCTGCTCTAGAGACTTTATGGTTACAAATGTCATTGATTTTGCTCCCCTTTGTGTTATTGCTCTTAATGCAACCCACTATTACCTTTATTCTTGCATTTAACCATGTATGGGAAATTGTGTTGGGGATTTATATTGAACCTTTTTATTTTTCTGTTTATCAGCACATTACATTGTTTTGAACACTTAGTGTTTTAGTGTTGCTGGGGCAGTTAATTTCTTTATTGGATCTGGGAGTTGATAACGTGCTCTGTTCTAAACTTTTTATCCCCCTGCACTCTGGAGCCAAGGCCTTCATGGGCATATTGTTTTGCTTATTTTGTCCTACTTAGGACCGCTCCTTTTGCAATACTGCTTTTGTGAATGTCTCCTTGACAGGAATACAGGGTGGTTTGTATTTGTTGGTGTAATATGCTAATTTGATAGCATCCCCCTCTTTCTTTCTTTCCCCTTCCCTTTTTCCTTTAATTTCTGCTTACAGAAGTCTTTAAAATGTCCAGGGCCTGAACTCCCCCCTATAAGAGTTATATTTACTTCTGCACAATATCTACTGTTAATATGTCATCCTAATAAAACCTTTGTGAAAGAAAAATGAAATGAGAGGCTTGTTTGTTTGACTATGGAAGAAAAGCACTTTATCATATTTAAAACTAGAATACTATTGTGCAAAGAATGCTTTATAATTATTCGCCATACAAAAAGGCCTGATACTTCTAGCAGCATTGCTTAAACACACAATCAGTTTTGAAGATCTATATTCATTCTCTGCTTGGTATGAACTCCAATGAGCTGCTGAGTAACAGATATGCATTTGTGACAGTTCTATATAACCTAATAATAAATAAAACATGGCATGCACAAGTAAATATTGCAATTGCATTAATCAGCTATTTGTAGCATTGGGCTTATCAGATGACCTAATCAAAGCAAAACAATCCCCAGCTGCAAATTTCCATAATATGCAAGTTGAACAATGAGAAATTTTCTTGTTCCCTCAAGAGATAAACAGAACAAAATGGTTTCTGTTGCTTGTATTCTCCATTGCATACTTAATGTCGAGTGCATTCAAGAAACTGCTGGTTTGAAATTAGAATTGCATTTTAGCCGACCCAATGAATTGGAAAATACTGAAACCACATAATTGGTGAATTTTGAGAGAGATGGATAGGGGAGCAAATGGTTACAAATGCAATTACTAGTAAAGTCCTAGTCTGAGACTAATTTATATCCCAGGGGAACTCTTTGTAAATTACACTGGTTATAAAGCACCTCAAGGATTTTTCAGATATCATAACATTTTAACACATATTATCAATGTGCCTTTGGCATTGAGGAAAAATGTGAGGTTTCATTAATCAGTTCTTGGGTTTAAAGAAAACAAAAAACAGCTAAAATATTTGGCTGAATAAAAATTGAATTAGGCACCACTAAAAACTGTGTGCATCACCCAAGTGACTTGAAAGGAAACCTGGGAGAAATAGAAGTGGCAATGGCTGAGATCTCATTCATGCTCGTTACCTGGCTGTCAAGTTGACCTTTTGGCTTGAATACATTCGGTCACTATCCCGGACAAGTATATAGATATGAGACTATATTCTGACAAAATACATACTAGATCAGTAACTCGAAGCACTGGAGCCAGAGGTTCAGTATCTTATAGTGACAGCTAGCATCTTCAGGAGAGGGTTCACAATGGCAACCCCTGAGTGTCTAAACCAAAGAACAAAAAAATAATATATTTAAGTTTACTTGTCTGTGGTGGGTGGATAGGTTTTTTGTTTTTCACACTTTTGCCTTTAGTTTCCTGGCAGTAATACACTTCCTGTTCTAGGGTGACCATGCCCACTCACTGTGGAGGAGCATCGTAACCCTAGGCTGCTTTCCAGTCCTGACTGACTACAGAACCCCTTCCTCTGTTGGGAAGGGATGACAATTCTTAGAAATTCACTGCAGAGGAAGTACTGTTAGTTCACTACAGGAAGTTACAAGCTCACTGGATTTCACTCAGGATTACCAGGTATTTTTTGCACTTACCCACCAGTTATAACCAAATACTTTCAAGAGAAGGGTAAAATGGATCAAATAAGTTAAGTTTGTGGAATTGAGTTTACATACCTTAAGCCAAAAGGGGCAGCTTTTTGTTTTTTACAATTTAGCAAAATTGAAAATCTGGTCAACCTTTTATTCTTATGATCTTTCCTTTCCCTGAAGTCAAGGGGTAGGAATGCTAGCCTTGATCCTTATTCAGTGACCAGTCCTTTTTTTTTTAGACTTTGTTGTCTAGCAAAACTTTTGTCTCCTGGGATTTGGTTTAGTAAATTTTTTTTCTTGATGACATTTGCGGTTGGCCTAGTTTTCTTCCTTTTAGATTTTATGTTTTCCCCTTACATTTTGAATGGATTTCTGGTTGGTCCTTCAGCTGCTTGGGCACAAGGTATAAGTATTTCTCTCACCCTAGAGGTTCTCTGTCCTGGTCTGGCCCTTGAGGCTGTTCTTTTGTTTTCCCCTTGGTCATGTCAGTTTTCCTATCTTGTATGACCCTTCTTCATCAAGCCTCTATTTGGACATTGATTCCTTCAGATGCTCCATTATTAGATTGTTCCTACATTTGTTGGATCTTCTAGTGGCTGTTGCCCACTCCTCACTTGGACTGTTTCTGAGCATCCCATAACGCTTGAATTCCTGTGTCTTTCAATAGGCTAAAGAAAAGATTTTTGTACTTCCCATACAATCTTTTTTTCTTGAAGTATACGTGTTGTTGGCCTCGTGTACCATTTGATCCCAAAACAGACATGCTGGGTTATACACATCCTCTTTGAAAATGATTACTGAATGGGTGAATCTGGTTTGTTAGTGGAATATCCCTTTAACTGGCATGCGACTGCTGATGGGTGGATCTCATTTGTTATTCAGGTATCTCTATTATATTGTATGCGACTACTAATGAGTGAATCTTGTTAAGTGTGATGCAAATCGTTATCTGTGAACAAGACAAATACCTTTTGAAAATGTTGGATATATCCTCTTTGAAAATGATGGGCGAATTTAATAAAATACAAGTGTTAAGCAAATATTAATAGACCAATTTAGCAAACTCCAAATAAACTATATCCACAGCTAACCCTTCTTACAGCCTTCAAAATAAAAGATTTGTTTGACCACATTTTTGTTTCATAAATCCATAATGGCTAATGCTGATATTTTGTAGTACATAATTTTTGGTCATTTACCAGTCCCTAAAATAAACAATTTAAAAACTTGCATGTCTAATTACTGTCTGAAGACATAAATATAGGTACCTCATTCGTTTTACATCATTCCTTTGGTACTAAGTCATTATTGCCTTTAAAAATTAGAAACAATGGAGTTAGAAATGATTGGGCTAAATTGAGTTCATTGGGTGTAAATCATCTAGTCCATTTGTTGTATTCACATTTATTGTGCCCAGTTCTTACTGGACCATATAAATGTTTCTCTAGTGTAGCAGTTCACAAACAAATGTAATGGAAAGCTCGAGAATGCAAGATTGTTCTACATTTAGGCTGATGGGATTAGTAATCTACAGAAGATGATTGTTTGTGCTTTCTGTTGGGCTCCATGGGAGTGACAAGGACACTGCATTTCTGGTAGAACAAGCACGTTCTGTAGTACAAATTACCCAATCCAGGTTTCCGTACATCCAACTGCCAATGTAAAGTGGGATTTAACACAGGTGTCATAAAAAAACAAACCTTAATGACAACTGTAATTTTTGTACACACATTACTTTATTTTTTTGATGCCAGAGTGTAAAACATAAAGACAAGGTATATCCAGCATTGGCGTTTTGGTGCTTCCTACTTAAGAAAATACTTTTAAATTGCCATCATGATGTTACCATTTTATCTTTTTCTGGTAGTTTAAATGATCAATGCAATGCTCTTCAGGATGTTAACAGTGTAAACACACCAACGTAACCTCACCCATAGCTAAATTAGCCACACAGCATCCCAGTCATATCTTATATTTGTTCATTATCTGAAACCTATAATTATAAATTACTAATGGAAAATCAGACTGCATTAGAAGTCATGCTACATTCCATCGGGTGAGGACAAAAGATATTTAAGCAGATTACACAAAATTTGCTGTCTGTGCATTTTCATATTCTCTGATTTCCCTAATGTACTTGCTTTTAATTCAGCTGTCTCAGTCAGTCCCTTCATTATACTAATTATCATGTACAGGATACGCTTTAAAAGGCAATGGTGTCTTAATGTTGCGGCAAAGCCGTTGAGAAGAGCACCAAGCAGGAGTAAGGTAAAGTGAAGGTAACCTTCACTAGGTCATGTTATGCTGAAATATTAGATTTGCTTTGGTAAATTGAATTATGACATAAGCTTCCTAACAGATAAAAGTGGAAGCTTGGGTTTCAATGTGTGAAATGCAAGTTACTAAAACAAAATTTGCAGATTACAATTTCTGACCTCTCAGTTCTAAGTTTCTTACCCTTACACTAGGACTTTCTGTATATACTGTACACCCAAGTACTAAGTATTGGCATTTTTCTTGTTAAAGACTTTCATGTTGAAAATGATCAGGAATTACATAAAGCTTTTTTAGCTTTGTGACATAGCATTGTTTAATGATATCACTCGGATTAAACTGCATCACCACTGTATACAGAAATATGAGTAACAAATGCCAACACCCGATTTAGACCCTTCTCTACAGCAATGAAAAATAGATCCCTGGTGATTGCAGCCAGCAATAGAGCATCATTAGAAGTGGTGTATATACACGCACACATATACAATAACATTATGACTACCCACCCAAATACATACATAGCTAAATACACAGATGAACAACATTATGACTACCCACCTAAAATTGAGTAGGTCCCTTTTTCACCACCAAAAAAGCCCTGATCCATTGAGACATTGGCTCCACTAGACCTCTGAAGGTATGCTGTATTTGGCACCAAGCTATCAGTAGTGGATCCTTTAAATCCTGTAAATTGCATTCTGGTGCCATCTCTTCCCAAACACACACACCGTAACTCATCAGACCAGGCCGCCTTCTTCCCTTGCTATGTGGTCCAGTTGTGATCCTTTTGTGCCCATCGTGGGCACTTCTGGTTAAGGACACGGGTCAGCATGGGTACCTTGACCGGTCTGCAGCTACGTAGCCCTATAGGCAACAGTGATGCACTGTATTTAGATACCGTTCTATTGGAAACAGCACTAACTTCTTTTTTTTTTAGCAATTTGACCTACAGTAGCTCTTCTTTTGGATCAGATGACATCAACAAGCCTTGGCTGCCCATGACTGTCACCTGTTCACTGGTTCTCCATCCTTGGACCTCTTTTGGTGGGTCCTGACCACTGCAGAACCGGAATATCACACAAGAGCTGCAGTTTTGGAGTTGCTCTGACCCAGTCATTCGGCAATCACAATTTGGCCCTTGTCAAAGTCACTCAAATCTTTACACTTGCCCATTTTTCATGCTTCCAACACAACTACAGGAGACAAAATGTTGACTTGTTGCCTAATATATCCTACCCATTTCCAGATGCCATTGTAATGAGATAAATAATGTTATACACTTCTCCTGCATGTCACATGTAAGGGGATAAAGCTCTCCGAAATTAAAACCTATACATTCACTTGAGCTTTACCACTCCCTTACATTACATGAACGTTTTACTAATGTAAAATTTTAATCCGCTGGCTTTTTAATTATATTTTGGGGTAAACATATTGGGGGTGCACTAGTGTACCAATGACAAATGTTGTACTGGGAAAAATATTTTTTCTATTATTTATGCCCAATACAAACCAAGGCATTTAAGTAGATGGGGGAATTTATCAAACTGGAGCAGACAGAATCTTGAAGTTGCCGATAGTAACCATTCAGCTTCTTTTCAGTTCAGTTAAACTTTTGAAAAAAACTGATTGGTTGCCATGCACAGTTGCTCCAGATTCTGTCTTTTCCAGTTTTGATAAATCCCCCCTTTGAATCCAAATCTGCTACCAAATTAAAGCGCTCTCAAAAAGGATGAGTAGTAATATAATAGGGTGGACTAAAAACCAACATTGCAAGACATCACTGAAAACAAAAACAAAAAAATAATCTTGGGAATTTAGGGACAAAGGCCCAGAGACACAAATGGGTATACTACCAAGAGGGGTAAACAAGAGTGCTAAGCCTCTTGGCAGCACTCTACCCAGAGTGCTACACTAAACATTTCACCCAACCCCTAAAAACACAAATGCATTTGTCATTTAAAAAAATATAAACTGAATACTAAGGTAAAAAAAAAAAGCACTTTGTTTAACCAGTGATTTCTGCACATTCATTTTCCATGTTCTGTGTAATTGGAGGCGTGCCAGGAGTCTTATTTGCCTACATACTTTGATGTCCTGTCAACTTAGAAAGTTGGAATTATGACTGAAAAAAGAATCTCCAATTTCTTCTGATTTTATATTTAAAGTGCAGTGTAGAGCTGCAACAGTTAATCGATTTAGTCGATTAAAATCGACGATTGAAAACGTTGGCAACTTTTTCGATCGTCGATTCATCGGCTATCGATTGCTTAGCCTGTTCGGGGCTCCACACGCAGCCTGAGTCACACGTTGCTCCCGACATGCCCACGCCGCCGCATAATCCACACCCACCGCACAGGCTAAAGCTGCGCACGCCGCTGGTCTCCTCCTCGCCGTGAGCTCCCTCAGCCGCCGCAAAAGCCACGCCCACCACACGCTGAGGACATGCGTCTGCCCTCTCCTCCCGATGAGCTTCCCGCCGACAACACAGTCATTCAAAGTAAGTCGAGATCGGCCGGGAGCTTTTTCATGTGTCCTGTTGGGCAGCTATAGAGGAACACCAAATCCCAGCAATAATACAACACCCTGTATAATGTATTATTGCTGGGATTTGTTGTTCCTCTATAACTGGTCAGTGGTAATCTGCATTGCGCAGTATAATCATTATACAGCGCAATGGAGAATACCACCAGCTATACAGGACTACAAATCCCAGCAATACTACATTATATACAACGCAATGCAGAATACAAGCAGTTACAGGGGACTACAAATCCCAGCAATAGTACATTATAGTATGTTGTATTCCTCTATACGGCACAATGCAGAATACCACCAGCTATAGAGGACTACAAATCCCAGCAATACTACATTATATACAACGCAATGCAGAATACAAGCAGTTACAGGGGACTACAAATCCCAGCAATAGTACATTATAGTATAATGTACTATTGCTACATTCCTCTATAGCTGCTGGTATTCTGCACTGCGCCGCTGTATAATGTACTATATTGCAGACCACACTTTTTTTTTTTTACTTCCACCGAGCCAAGCTTGTACCCGTGATGGACTACAATCTCAATAGAAACTAGTAGTCCATCACCTGGAGCCTTTTCTTTTTTTATCCGATTAAATTGAACTTAATAATCGGCTAACTAATCGATTATGAAAATAATAGTTAGCTGCAGCCCTAGTGCAGTGAGCTATGGAATTTTACTGTGTGTGTCAGCTTATAGGGTTTGCATTCAATTGAAAAAATGGCAACACAGTAAAATGCACTATTTGAATTTTTTTTTTTTTTAAACCATTTAAAAAAAAAAAAGTGTACTTTTAAAAAGAAAACATTTATATAATGCTCCATCTCAACCATTGCAGCAGAAAAAGTAATCAACAGGCATTCATGGTGAATAAACAATCACAGCACTGCTTGGTGTACTAGTCTGTGACAGAGTGCTTACAGTCTACTTTTCTAATCCGTTGCATTCACCAAGGTGTTAATGGAGTCTGGCGCACAGAGAATAATGGAAGTCTGCCCAATGTACAGACTGCCATTCTGTGTACAACAGGTTTGAATGAAGAAGCAAAAAGGACCAGAGAGAATGAACAGTGCCTGACCTCTAGGTGGGTAATGTTAACACTGTTTGCCACAGCAAATGATAAAAACTTTTACCCTGTATAATGTGTAAATGTGCACTATTCTAAGAAATAAAAAAGGGTTCTGTCATCACATCAGTACATCACTGGAGCGAGCTTGGAGTCCCGGCTAATTTACAAACACACACAGACCACGAGAACAAAAGTAGCCACCGTCCAGAAGGTAGTACAGGGTCAGCATGAATTCAGAGATGATACGAGGATCCAAAGCTGATAAACAAATAAGGTTTGTGATACACAAATCAGCTACATAATACGGTAGTTAGGATCTTAAAAATGCATTCAAGTAGCCTGAGTGTAAGGTCACTTAAACAAAATTGGCTGGGAGTTATACCACCAAGCAGCATCAGATTCGGAATCCACCCAAAATGTTTCAGTTCTTAAACTTGACCATGACAATAATGTTTCAGCTCTAGACCACATAACAGTTAAAGCGCAGCCCAGATGAGCACAAATAAATGGATGAGATAACTGCTGGATTTTTACACACTTGATGGTTTCCATAAAATACCAGTCCACAACAACCATATGGTATAAAGATGGTTCTAAGTAAAAGCGCTCAATTTAAAAGACGACAATTTTCTTGCAGCTTGTCTCCATGGCAACCCATCTTTTTGACAGCCAGAGCTACCATAAATAACTGCAGGCTACTTTTAGAAGTATCTTTTTCACAGTCTTCAAGTCATTAACAGCTGCCATAAACACCAATAGTTTGTGGCATTAGGGACAATACTGTAACAATGCTATCTAACAATTGGCTGATCACTGCACGCAATATTCATGCAGATATTAAAAATAATTCCAGATGATGAAATAATCAATGAAAAGCACTGCAGGAAAGAACTGGCATTATATTGGGTATCTATTGATTAGTTAAATGATAGCAGTGTCTTTATCCATAGACACTTCAGTAAACATAATAAAAATTAAGAGATAGACACTCGCAAAGGAATTCATTAAAATTGGAGCAGGCAAAATCTAGAGCAGTAGCCCAGGGCAACCGATCAGAATCTCTTCAGTTTGCTCAGGTAAGATTTGAAAATGAGACTGAGAAGCTGATTGGTTGCAGTGCAAATCTGCTTCTGTTTTGATAAATTCCCCCCACAGTATATATACGCACATTAGCATATTAAATGAATAGTGCACAGAGCTGCTCAATGTTAATACATACAAAAAAAATGTGAAAAAAATTGGCCAGCAGACAGATATATATCTATCCATATCTATAGATATAAAGATATATAGATATATCTGAAATACTGTATTACCAAATAATCATGCGCTCCTTGTTACCTAAAGTGGAACTGCAACCTCCTATCCTTTAGAACTAAGGAAGGTGCCATCATATATCCATTTAGATTCAGATTGCAGTTGCCATGGTGCAACACATGTAAAATCGGCTATGACAGCAGCCATTTCAGAGCTGAAATAAGCACATTGGATTGCCTAGAATGTTTTTAGGGGCAGTTCAGTTGGTGGGATAGAGAAAGATTTAGATCAATCTCATTTGTGTCCAATACCAAACGTGTATTGCCATGCTCTTAGCATATAATATTCAACACCACACAGTAGTCAAATACAAAATTAATTCCATATGGCAAAATTCAAAAGTGCAATAGCAATGCAGTCCAACCGAATTGTAAAGTTCCAGTTGTTTTAATCAATATTTTCCACCGCAGATCGGCCACATGCTGAAGGATCAATGATGCTCTCCAGGTGCTCACTGACTTTCAGTACCCCTTCATTAAGGTTGATTTTTTACTTTTATATCAAAAAGGCCATACAGTGCATTTTCCTGATTAACTACCACGACACATTAATGTGTAGAAAAGGTGAATCAGTTGACGAGTTCAATCTCTGGTGCTATATCAGCTTCTGACAATGTAAACAATGTTCATATACAGCAACTGCATATGCCTGTTTCATGTACACTGAACATGCTGGCATATGTTTTTTTTTTTTTAAACACCTCCATAAAAAGGTGGAAATGGGCTTTAAGGTTTGGTGTCTAGGCATCTCCCAAAATATTTAAAAGATACAACTCCCATAATGTGCAAGCTATATTTAAAAATAAAATGTAAAATGGCAGGTACACAACACTCTTCCTGGATTTCATAGAAATTGCTGCAGACAGATCCACCTTTTGTGATTGACAGCAGATGGCAATAATTGGATTCCATACCTGCTAGTGAGCTTTCTAGCAGATATAAAATCTGCCCACTGCTGTCTCCTGTCAATCACAAGGAAGGCAGACCTCATGAGGAACTAGTATCTCAGCATCACCCATCAGGTACCACCCACTGTCAATGTTTAGCTCCCCATCACTGGTTGCTATTACACTGTTACTACCTACACAGTTAGACTCCTAGCAACTAGTCAGTGGTGTATCCTGGGTATGGATGTGCAGATGGCAGATGCCATGGGCGCCACTTGAAGACGTGGGTCAGCAAAGGTTTGCCACTGTCATTTAAACTGCATAATTTCTTTAATCTTCAATGTAATTTCACATTTACCAATTTGTATTGCGATTGTAGTCCATAATAGGCGAGAGCTTGGACCAGTGGCTACTTTACAACACAAACAGGGACCATGCGGAACAAAAAGTAGCCACCCTCCAGAAGGACAGTGCCAGCATGAATTCAGAGATGATTGAGAGGATCTACAGCTGAGTAATAAACCAATAGAATACAATTTTTGTTAAGGTAATTGAATGCATTTTTAAGGTTTAACTTAACTGGAGTGTCACTAACACAAAGTGCATTAATGATAGTTTGTTAAATGCAATACACCAGAATGCAATTATGTGAATGGGCCATCAGGTACAGAAGTGAAATATATACACAACATTGCAGCTAATGTGGAGGTGTTTGGAATCAGTCTGATGCGATTGTAATGCATTTGTAATGCATTTAAAAATTGACTTGTGTGGAGTAAAAAGCCCCCCCCCCCATATAATTTTTTTTTATATACTGTATACAGATGTATTGCCACTGCATTAGCAATGCCAAGTGTGTGTGTGTAATATAGCTCAATAGTGGTCTTTATACCCAATGGTACCTAACACCATTTGTCCACAATAATTTGCAACATCGATCCCCTATAGGAGAGAAATTGGAATACCCTGGAAATCTAACCTATAATGTGATATACAGATGTTTGTATGTGGATTTTGATTTGCCTTACGTGTTTCACATAAAAATTAACAGCATAGTAGACCTGGCAAGTAATGGGTAGCAGGTGGCCCATTTCTATGCACAAGCTGGATTTATAATACATATAAAATATTAATGCAATGTTTGAGAAGACAAAATAAAGAATAATTTGCCACTGATGTGATGCTTAATGTTGTGTTTCAGATTAGCAAGCGGGACAGGTTTAAATCCATCTCAAACAACGTCTTGTGTTTCTAACTCATTTGATCAGCTTCGATGATCCTATTAACATATTTGATCCACCCCCTTTGCTCTGAATTTGATAATGCTTGCTTTCCATACTGGTGTTTCACATGCAAATGTGAAAATATTGAATTCCTAAGAATGTTATAGAAAAGGGAGTGTGTATAGTGGATAAAAAAGGTATAGAAAACGTGACCATTCAAAAGACTTAAAGGGGACATCCACTGCACAGTGAACCCAACTTGTCTGTACAGCAAAAAGGCGATAGAATTTTCCTCCAGTAGTGCTGTAAGCTCATCAAAAGGGAAATCATAATGGTTTTGTGTGGTCTTTTAAGTTGAAACATTTTATATAGACAACATGTATGATGAAGCAAATTTATTCTATTGGTAGTTTATCAAATATGGTTCCTCCTCATTGGTGGCTACTCCAATACAAGTGGAGGCGCACCCAAAAGCAATAGAAAGCAGTGGTGCCCAAACCTATGCAAGAGCCAATAAATTATACAGCTTGTTACAGACTGCCTCTTTGCGTTTCTAAAACATAGTGACAGGTCCACTTAAAAGCCAAGTGCATTTTCTAAGTTAAGTAGAGTTGCTGTATTTACAGGATGCCATTAGCAGCTCATCAAATGTTGTCACTTAATCACTGCTGGTGGCAGCATCATCACAGACTGCTTTGTGAATGGGGTGGAGAGACACACCGGCACTGGTGTCTGTTCTAGTACCCTCGCTGGTGTCAGATTGGATGTACTGTACTAAACAGGGACAGTAAGAGTAGGCTCCAAGCAAGAATAAGCATTAACTGCACAGAAAGATGTAAAAGGCGGCGTGAGACTCCAAATGAATAAAAAAAAAAACATGGTGCTCAAAAGCTGAGCTTTAGAAAGGTGCAATCTAAGCAACAAGGGAAGTTAGCCAATAAAAAGGAGACAGTGGTGGTGCACAATTGAGAGACATGGCTGCTAAGAGTACAGGGAAAACATTATCCAGGGCACAAACTCGCCTACAGGAACAAGCACAAAGTACTGACATCGCTTATTCCTTACTCTGCAGCACATTATCAGCCCTGAACATATGATTGTCATCTGGCATCACTGTTAATATATTTCATCATTGCTGCCTGGCTAGAAGGGCTATGGCATAGATCAGAGATGGTGGAGGAAGACCCCTCTGCCCAGATTTCTCAGAAAGGAGCCTCCGCTGTTGCTAACTAGAGTGAGGACAGGTCAGGAATTTTAGTATTGAACTTTGAACGCATACGTTCTACGGAAAATGTCATCTAGTTAGATAAACTAGATATTTCACTTTAGTTCAAAATTAGCATCTTTTCAAGGTCCCTTATAAAAGAGAAACATCGCAATCTCACTGGTTTACTTTAAACCTATAAAATGGTGAGAAACCCAATCGCATAAGACATGCCAATTCAAAAGAATAATAGTCGTTTAAAGTTGGATTCATTGATTCGGACATTGGTTTGGCTACAAGAGATGCTGGTGGGTTGACCCATTTGCTGGTTTTTCAGGGACCTCACCAGGAAGATACCCTAACACAGAGCCTTACACCACTGCCTTTTTTGTAATGCAAACTAAACAGTGGCTGGATAATGGCTGTTGGACGACAGAATTGAGGGAGTCTCAGAAACATAGAAAGCTACCAGTCAAATCATCAGCCACCTATAACTGTAAATGTCAATTTTGTGCAGAACCATCCTTTAATATAATTTTACAGCAGACATTCACTGTATATATTTATACATTTTTTATAACCTTATAAATAAAATAGGTTGACAAATGAGAAAAAAAACCAAAAACACAAAGTGGGTGATTTTATGGACCCATCAATAAATAGCTAAGCACCACTGATGTGATAATGCAGTCAGTTCAGAATATTGAAAATGAATGAATACAGACAGAAAGTCATTCTCCACCAAGAGTCATTTATTAACATATATTAGATGTGTTGGTGGTCTCATTTCACTTTATATTACACCTATCATAGCACATTACATATTATGCAGAAAGACGGTAGATATGGGCTTCAATCTGACTGTAGCAAAAAAGCAAAATCAGATACTAAGTAGAAATTCAAGAAATGCCATCCAAGGAGGTCTGTCCTATTTGCATCGCAACAAAAGCTGCCAGTCGAGTCTCCGATTTAAAATGCTGATAATGTCAAATGTAGCCGAGGCTCATTGCTAGCATCCCTATACCAGAAACGCATTAAAGTGTTATGCAGGTGACACCCGTGTATCTCATTATTAAATAAAGGCAACCACTTCTGAACACACTGCATTTCAGCTTACTTATTTACTACACCTTCCAGCAATGATCCAAATTCATTTCATTATAAATAGAAAATATTACATTCTTGGACAACAGTTATGTCAAAAGAGGATTATGCTGCTTTTTCAATACACTTATCTGCACAGGCAACATTTCTACTGTCAGATTAATCCATAAACTCAATCTTGAAGAAATCAGCTACAAATTTAGCCGTAATATCAACTCATGCTACAGGACAGAAATTTAAGAGATCGAAATGGAACAAAATATGCACCGTAAATCAAATGTAAACATTTCCTGTTTCAAAATAATATACTAGCATGAAGAGCTACTTAAGGTGGACAAGGCCAAGTCAAATTGCCAGGGCCCCCTTCTCTTTATAGATCACCAGATTACGGTTAGCAAATATAAAATGTACCTGTAAAGAAAAACAAAGTTATACTTTCCTTACTAGTCTTCTGCAACACTGGGAGTGAAGTCATCGTACTTCCAGGAAAATTTCTGGGGAATGCAGAACAGGCAAAATCTCACGAAAAGACACTCCGCTCCATTGAAAGTGTGTGTCTTTTTACAAAAAATGTGGCTGCTCTGTATTCCCCAGGAAAGGAGCGACACTTCACCCACACCTACGTGCCACAGAAGGAAGGTCAAGCAAGGCAATGAGAGAGAGAAGAGAAGCCCTCTATTTTTAGGAGATGCCCCCTAAATGCAAACTAATATAGTAAACATTTATTAAACCTAAATCCATATAACCACAAGTGTAACCATCATACAGGTGAAACTCGATTAGAATATCGTGCAAAAGTAATTGCACTAAGTGCTGCAAAAGAGGCCCAAATCAAGTACTGAGTACATATGCATGCTTGTACTTTTCAGAGGTCCGATATTGTTCTATGTACAATCCTTGTTTTATTGATTGCATGTAATCTACTTTGAGGTTGTGGATTTGGGGTTCTTGGGGTTTTCATGAGCTGTAAGCCATAATCATCACAATTATGACAAATCACGGCTTGAATTATCTTGCTTTGCATGTAATGAGTCTATCTCATATATTAATGTGAGCGATTATGTTGCGCTTGGTAGTGAGCAATATTCTTTACTGTATTACCTTTCAGTGTTTCTATCTCAAATGGAAATGTTTGTTATATTAAGTGAAAAATAAATGAGTAAATTGAAAAAACAAAAAATTAGTAAATGGTGTAAAGTATATATAATAATAAAATTAATATGAATAAATTATAAACTACACCTGTGTATTGTTCAGTATTTCGTTAGTTAAACCGGTTTGTGATGTGACAATTAAACAATATTCTGTGATTAGGCTCTCAACCACAATGCCTATATAAGTGGCATGTGCATTCAAATTCAAAAGGTTGATCTCATCACTCGATTGGTTAATTCCAGTTAGACATCTATTTGACTCAGTGACCAATAGTGATGGTAGCTTACATAAATAAAACATTTATCGTCGCCCCAAAACGAAAAAACAAAGTCAGAACGAACAGAAGAACATTTTCAATCCTTCAAATAAAGATTGTTATATGCTGGCCTCAGTCATCAATTTTCAGTGTCTTTGTACTAGGCGTGGATTAGAGTTACATCAAAGATTCTTTCAATCGAAGAGGCATTTAACGCCTTCACTCATAGAAGGAAAAAGATAATAAAAATCGGAAAAACAAGAGAAAATGTCTATTACTTTATCTTCAATCCGTGAGTCCCCGAGATCTTTATTTCCTCTCTCTCCTCCAATCGGTCAGCACACGGTCTTGGTGCCGGTGTCGAACGCCCTCCAGGTGCAGTCCAACCGAGGGAGGAAGACGGGGAAAAAGGACACAAGAGAGAAGGCAGATCTAAGTGTAGTCACGAAAAATCCTTTATTCCAAATAAAAATGATTACACTTACGAGATGAGTTGAATAAAAATTCGCATATGGGTATAAGCGGCGCCCAGCCTTTGAAGGTTTGTCCAGTATGTCAGAAAGGAAACAGCGGGTCCCCTTGATGCGTTTTGTCAATTTCAGACTTTTTCAAAAGGGTATTGCTTCCCATCTGACACCGGAAATTGTATCATCGAATCAATTGAACATAGTTCAATTAGTTAATCAATTAATTAGTTTAGTTTTAGTTGTTTTACCTGGGCATATGTTCGTCTATACTGCCCAGTAATTCACATCGTGATACGGTTTATGGTTTAAAATATCTCATATATTAGTTTCACCTTTTAAGTTGCATTAGTGAAAAAAATGAACTTTGCACGATATTCTAATTATTCGAGTTTCACCTGTATATTGCAACACCCCATAAACTGAAAAGCTAGAAAAACATGTACGGCTCCACGGTACTGCACATCATGTATGAGATATGAAAAGGAGTATTAAGTGAGCAGGTTTTCTGTGACTGAGGAATATACACTGAGTGGCCAGATTATTATGACCACCCCATCAGTACTTCGTTGGGCCACGAGATGACTTTGTTGGGCCGCCTCGTGACTCCACGTGATGTTGAAAGGTAATGTGAGGAATCTGACACTGCACTGTTGCCCTTCTGTTGTCATGTACCAGTCTACCACATTTATTGCGCCAGGTAGTGGCGCTTCCGTCTCCAATTTTTTGTTAGCAGTAGATAATATGCCACAAAAAAAAAGACTAATTCTTTTAAAGTTTTTTTTTTTAAACATGTGTTTTTTCCCCCCACATCAGAAGCCAAACACACTTACATTTTGTTTTCTGTAACATGAGCTGCAGCGAGTTGGGTTGCAAATGCAGCAGGTTATATTTTTCACCCAGTGCACATCAACCCAGAACTGGGCCTATTGGAAACAATGGATATCAGCCTGCCATTGCCTTGGGCCAGCATTTCTGGGAAATGGGCCTATTGGAAACAATGAATTTTAGCTAGTCATTGCCTCTGGGCCTGCATTGCAGTGAACTGGGCCTATTGGAAACCATAGATTTCAGCTAGTCATCGGATTAGGTCTGCGTTGTGCAACACAGCCCAATTCATATGGTGTGAAAGATTTTCCCTCACTAGCTCTAATAACAGTTTTACCAGATAGGAAAAAGAAACATCTCAGCCCAACATCTCAATCCCAACAGATTAAAATAATTATTTTTTTCTCAGTAGGATAGAGGAAGTCTAGAATCAGATTTTCCAGCTGTATGTCCATACTGCAGATTTTCTCTCACTACCTGGTTAGAAACGTATTAAAAGATTTGGTAGAACCTTGCCGGACTTTAATTGTTCTCATGATTGGGAGATGAGATGTGTTCATGAATACAGGGAATAAGAGTCTGGTTGTAGGAACCTGCATTGCTCAAGTACAGAGGTGTTGGTGATGGAATTACATTCTCTTTAGGAGATAGATATGCATGTAATCTTTATTCTTTATTCTTTTCAGGAGACATTTTAAAGTCTCTGCCTAACTTCTCCTCCCTAGCGAACGGGAAAAAAGGTGTCTGCTGCCATCTGGGGTACAATTTATAAAAATTGGTAACCTTTTTTTAAAAAAAAAGGTATATGAAGTGGCAGTGTTTTTTTACACAAATATTTACATTCAATGCACTTATATGTTTGTTTTTTTATTCCAACAGTTTATGTAGTGCAGTTTGATATTCTTTTGAAGCATCAACTGCAAATTTGTTGTGGAATGCGTTGATTTGTCTCATCTTCCGGCTATACCAGCATCAAATATTTTCTAAACTTTATGAACGGTTTGTATACAGATTGGTACAAATGTATTGTAGATTATAGTTGTTAATATTGGTCTAGCTGGAAATCTGGACCGCTTCTCCAGCTACTGTATGTGTTACATGTTTTGTAATTGATGATGCATTTTATCCGTTTTAATAAAGATGGATTGTTTAAACAATATATAATGTTTCACGAGTACCAAGTATGGCAAGGTTCTACCAATCATATAATACGTTTCTAATCATATTTCAGATGTGGTGCTAGCCCACTCTTATTGGGGTAAATACATTTAATGCCACTTCCTGTCTGGTGACAGTGATGACGCCAGTAAACGAGAAGAAATCTCCCAACAGAACCCAGCATATCCATATAACAATCGGGCAGAGGTTTGAATACTTCCCCACTATACAAAACAAAAAAAAAGTTTTGGCAGGACACTAGCAATTGCTACATGTTACTTTGTAACATATATTCAGTTCCCTCATGCAACGATTTAGATTTCCGAATGTCAAACCATGGCAACACTACAGAACATTCCGTACATGACTTTTCAGATATTGGTTCTCCATCTCATGTGATTGTTTTCCTGAGCCTCAGGGAGCCTGAAGTAAAATTTAAAAAACACCCCTCTGAAATGGTATTTTTATCATCAAGCATGAGACATTTTGGAGATGCAGCTCCTCTTACTACACTGGCAAGGCATTCAACTATATCTTAGGAACATAAGCAGAATACATTTACTGAAATCTGGTCAAAGTGTATGTAGTTGGGTAAACTACTGACTTTGGGGTATTTAGCGCAACAAAAATAATTTAGTCTACATTTTTCTTGTAAAAAACACTTTTCACATACAATTTATAGCAGGCCTGAACTAATCCCATGATGCCAGTCTACAAAAACAAAGAAATAACTACAAGTTGCAGCTAACCTTTCCAAACCTTTCCTAATGTTATCAGAGCATCGGTTTCCTTAAATTTCTGTTGCCTATCAAGTATAAACATAACATGTAATAATTAACTTCACTATAACCAAACTTGAGAACTATGGGGTAACCTTTACTTTCCCATAGTTCTCTTTATGACATATACTAACGTCCACCCGTGACCCAAAACTCGGTACATCCCGGGCTATAGCCTGCTATATGCTGAGCACTGCAGCCAGGACGGATCATGACAATACTGTCGCAATCCACCCCGCTAGCTGATTGACAGCGGGGTCTGCCTATCTAGAGGCAGAGCCAGCTGTGCCGGCCCCCTCCCCTATCTGCTCCTTCAGTCAGCACTGTAGGATCAGAGAAGGCAAGGGGGGAATTCCTGCAGTGAGCAGTGACTGACAGTCACCACTCTCTGCAGGGAGATGATTGAGAAGTGGGCTAGCAGCGGTATGTTTTTGCTCACTTCACGATCAATAGAACAGACGTTTGACAGTTTCACTCACCCCATAGTTCTCATTTAAAAAGGCATCCCTATTGCCAGTATATTACTAGAGAAACCAGAGCAAATACCTGCACATACTGTACCCACAACCTACTTGCCCCATTCAGCCTTATGTACATTCCCGTTTACCAATTAAGTAGCCTCTTATAATAATCGGTCAATAGAAATTTTTGGAAGGGTGGAGACAGAGGGCAAGCTTCAACACAACCAGGAGGTTTGCCCATCAGAAATACCCAACATTTAACCAGGGTGCTTGGCACCTGCACATTATACCCAACAGCATTTTTTTTTATAGTGACAATTGCTTTACAAGAAATCTGTCTTGGGAGAAATATAGACAATTGCTGTGTATGTCATTTCCAAATCTGTGATTACAGAGGCCAGAAAATCAAGTAACTATCACTTTTAGGCCTCATGCACATGGCAATGAAAATACAGTGAGTCCAGGAAAGTGGAGTTCATTTCTGTGCGTATCTGGATGTAATGTAAGGGCCACAAACGTTATGAAGTGGCCCCATGGGATTGTGTCCCCCTGCACCCACTATTTCAGCCTATAAATTTATTATGTAGTACTTTCTAGAACTTTGTGTGGGCTGTGTTTCACCCTTGGTTTCCGGCCATAAAAGGAGTACCTGAAGACAGCCCTAACTGGGAACATTTTGACAACTGATGCTACACTTGATCTGCAGCCAATTTGTGGCAGGAAAAACAACCAATCAGCTGATGGATTTACCTCAATTTCTGAGATTGGGGTCACAAAGCTTTGTCGGTTTAATACAATTTTTGCTTTTAACCCCAATAAAAGGCTATGGCCATTATATATTCCAATATTCTGTGTTTGATCTCGTTTTATTTTCATTAATGCATTGTATTTATATTTGGTTTGTGCGTGCTGTGGCATCAGCCATCCCATGCTTTGGTATGGCTGAATGCACACCTTTAGCAGTGTCTAGGTGCATTCATTCTAGCAGCGTTTACAGAAACACGAATCTGCATCCCAAGACCATTTAGCCTGACATACAGCTCGAAGTGCCTAAATGCATGTAAACGCGTGTGTAAACATGGCTAAATGTGACCACATCCAGAACCAACTAAAGGCAGGAAAAAAGGGATCTGGGGAGCATTAGGTCTCGGTCACAATACTGCCACAGGAATCCGTAGGTTCCTGCAGCAGGAATGCCAGGTGTCTCTGTTCAGATGTGGCCGCTGTACCCATTCAAGTTAATCACTGGGTGACTGCATCTGTGTGTGTAAATATAAATATATATATATTTATATTTACACACACAGATGCAGTTACCCAGTGATTAACTTGAATGGGTACAGCGGCCGCATCTGAACAGAGACACCATAATAGACCGAGGTTGTGTATCATGTGGCCACTGTCACCCAATCATTAAGGTAAATGTGCACATCAGCCGCATCTAAATGGAACAGCTGGGATTCCTGCAGTAAAAAATCCCAAATTGTCAATGAGGCCTTAAAGTTCTCCATACTTCTCAGATAACTTGTCCAGTATTTATTGCAGACAGCCCATGTGCATGAGGCCTTAAGAGGCCAGAACTAAGCAGGTTTACAACTGAAGTAGTGGACACAGCAGACAATGCTGCTGCTAGTTAAGAGGCCAATAGCTTGGTGTTGTCAGTCTGCAGCAGGAAGCAGTGTTAGTAAAAGGATCTCCAGGTAAGACATTTTGAAACTAAACTGTATACCCTAACATACTGAAAAATAGATTGTGTTTACCCGGTCATAGCGATCATGCATAAACTTTGCCATGCACCCACTTAGGTATAGGCAGCCCTGGCACAGGCTACTCCAAAAATATACCTCTACATGCCTGTGGTGTGACCTGTACAAAGGCCACAAGAATGTGATACACATCACACAGTCCACATGGAAAAAGGATCAGGCTGAGTTGACAAGCTTATTCACAGGGAACATTTACAAGTGACCTTGTTGCAGCATGGTGCTGCACGGCATGTGTAGCATTTGTGAGATAACATTTTTTGGAAGTTTCAATAAAATATTAATGGATACTGACAAATGTTTTGTTTTTGTGTTCAGCCTGTACAAATGTCTTCCCACTTGTAATGGTGGCAAAATACTAATTCTAAGACATAGCAACTGACAGCTGTGATGTGCCATTCTTAAGATACGCACTGCCTGACAGGCAAATTACACATTTCAGTACACATGCTGCCTAATGCAGTAACCTGCTGCTTTAGTGCAGCTGCAATGCAGTGAATAAGGCACATTAAGACTAACCATATGTGCGTTGATGCTTCCTAACAGTAGGTTTTGAAAGTCTATAAAAAGGAAAACTTAAGATAAAATTAACCCTAGAGATGCATACTGGAAAGACCCTACTTTTGTAAAATCTAAAGGAGATCTGGAATTCCCTCATGTTTACCTGTTTTATAATACAGAAAAAAGGTATTCCCAAACACTTCCACTGAATGCTCCATGCGGTTTCTTATGTGTAATATCAAAGTGAGTACAAACAGGGACATCTCTATAATGGCTGTTGCATGGCATCTCTTTTGGTCATGTGGGGGGTGGCAGCAGGCTTGTTATACACTGGCTGCTCTGCTGTCCTTTATTAACGCAAGATTTGCTGCTCTGGAATCTTCCTAACAAAGCACTAATCATCTCTGTGGAAGCATCACGTGCTCCCACCTCATTGCCCTCTCATCAGCCCATGGTAAAGCCATCAGCAGCTGAGAAGGAGTGCCCAGTGGCTGCTGATGGCACCCAATTGCTGGCCATGCTCTCTTCCCCCTGTCCAATGCCAACTTGGCTCTGCTGCTGAGAAGGAGGCAGCGACTGAAGAGGAATGCGCCAAACCCGCTCGGTCCAGCTGCCGCTACCTCTTCCCTGCACAGCCCAGCTGGCATCCGTGGGGTCTGGCAGTCATACCTTGGACCAGAAGGGTCTGCTCAAATGCAAGCTGTGGGTGCATCTGCCAAGACCCCTGTCCCCACATCGCCCTAACCAACCACCCCCCTTTCGCCGCCTAGAGACACCAGAGTACAAAGTTTTTGTTTGCTGCATCACTAATCAGAATCATCCATTATACGGAAATGTATTGCACAGCACAGGTTTGAAGAACTACCTACCCTACAAGCAAAAAAAACCTCTGGAATCTGGCTACAGTACATTAAAGAGAACTCAGACTAATACAAATGGACAGTTTAGCGCTAGTGGCATAATAGCAAAAGCAGCCAATGTGACTGCTATGGCTATTATGCCCCCCCATTAGGGATCCCTACTCTAAAAAAAAAAAGTATATCTATAGATCTCCATCTATCTATCTATCTATCGAGAGAGAGAGAGAGAGAGAGAGAGAGAGAGAGAGAGAGAGAGAGAGATTTAACCATGCCTTGCTCCAATCTAAAACTAAAAAAGGTTTGGCTAGACGAGATACACTTTTACTGCATTGTGATTTTTCTTTTCCAAGACAGAGTAGAAGACAATACAACAGACCATACAAATATCTAAATCTGATGTGATGGTTGATGGCAATAAAAAAAAGTATATTGTACAATGCAGCCATTTACTTAACGATGTTCCTTTTCTATGAGGTGATGTAGGAGTATAAATGGAAGACCTTCATGGAACATTAGCTACCACAAAAATATAGATATGCAGCGGCATTCCTCTTCACCCACTAGCAGCATACCAGCAACCATAAAATAAAATTTTATGCAGCACAGACAAATCATCGGTAGCAATAATTGGCTTACATTATTGTCACACGGCCCACGTTGCTAAGAATTGGGAGGGGAGATGTGTAAGGGCCATACATCTCTCCTCGCCCCCGGCTCTTAGCAACTTAGGCAGCTATTTTCAGAGTCCCGCTTGGCTACCAGAGATGGCCAGAGCATCCCAGGTCGTGAAGAGCCCCTCTACCCTACTCCTGCATGCTCCACCATCAGCACCCCTTCCCATTGCCAGCCTTACGCCGAGTATGGACATTCAGTAACATGGATGAAAGAATGAGTGGACTACAAGCGTGGCAAAGTCACTACTTGTATTGCACGTTCATCTGCCACGGTGAACGATAGAACTTGTAGTTTCTCTATTCACAGATCCAGTCAAAGGATTTGGCGATGCAGCTGTGCAAGTGTAGTTATGTACAGCTGCACCAACTTTTAAAAAACACAAGCCTGTGGGGAGAAGAACCCTGTAATCCAGGCATATAGAGGGCACAGGAGAGGAGTGTGATGTGACCATGTTTCTGTTTACACCCTAAATATGGGTGTAACACGAAAGCTAGTCAGAAAAGCAAACATGTATTTTAGGGAGAAATGTTACAATAGTTATTAAAGTGACATTAAAGTAAGGAGTTAAATCTTAAAAATGCATTCAAGTACCTTAACTATTAACAAAAATGTATCTTGTTTATCACTGGGCAGTAGATCCTCAAATCATCTCTGAATACATGCAGACGTTGCCCTTTCTTCTGGAAGGTGGCTACTTTTGTTCCCCATGGTTCAGTGTGTGTTGTAAAAGTAGCCACAACTCCAAGCTCGCTCCCTTGATAACACTACAATCTTGATACAAGATTGTAGCAAACTAAACCCGAGATTGTAATCCATCACAGGAGTGCGCTTGGAATGATGGCTACTTAACACACACGGACAATGGGGAACAAAAGTAGCCACCCTTCAGAAGGAAGGACAGTGCCTGCACCAATTTAGAGAGGGTTTGAGGATCTACAGCTGAGTGATATACAAATAAGATGCATTGTGTTCATAGCTAAGGTACTTGGATGCATTTTTAAGATTTATCCCCAGAGTTTAGTGTCACTTTAGCGGTGTATCATGGTCTCATCACACTTACTACCAAGATAGAAAAAGGGAAGGGGCAAGCCACTTGATCAATATCTAGACCCTAGATAGGTACAAGGTGGGGAATAATAATGTAGATGGGCACATGTGGGGTGGGCAACAATACAAAGAAAAAGTGCATAATAAAACATTCACAGGCACTCAACACTTATGGCCAGGAAAAAGTGCCCCTTTAAAAAAATAAAAAATAGACATTTTGTAGGACTTTCTTACATGGTTACGTAGTAGATATTATTTTGTGTGTCAAGATGCTCTGGTTTGTCCCAGTCACTGATTACCTTTGAATCTGAACTCAACTTCACGGTTTGATACTTTGGCCATTTTGTCACCTGCCTGCCAGCTGGCCCAGTGGGAAGCAAGGGAGCAGACTTCACACACTGTATTGGTGACACTGCAAATCCAATAATTCAAAAATTATGCACACGCATTTACATAAAGTGATAGCCATCAACAAAACCAAAACTACAGATCTTCAGGGGTAATGAAGAATACACCAAACTATATCAAGGATAGCAAAGAACAGGGTGCTGCAAAAAAAGTGAATAGTTGGCAGTGAGCGTCATTTGTAAGGAGACCAAGCAGTGTGTATACTGGCTAAGCAATCAACCAGGGTTTCTTCAAGAAGTTGAAAGGTTGTTAGGAGAGGATCCTAAACAATAAGCAGTTTGTGCCTCTCAGATAAACCGCTGACACCTGAGATCTGCTTAGGTATATGCAAGGGTGGCATTCTTCCTACTGATGACCACTGTAAAGAGACATCTTCCCACTAAGCACCAGTAGAAGGGGGCAGTTGCATGTATTGGCATTCAGGGGATTCTATGCTTTACGTGTACTCACATGCAGGGGACACTATGCACAAATTTATTGTGCGCTCACATGCAGAGGACACCATGCACACATTTATTGTGTGCTCACATGCAGGGGACACTATGCACAAATTTATTGTGTCCTCACATGCAGGGGACACTATGCACAAATGTATTGTGTGCGTACATCCTTAGTAAAAGGAAGTGAAAATGCCCCAAAAAACCAGGACAATGGGATTCAGGATTTGTCTGTCGGTTCTACAGGTTTACAGACACCTTAGCAAGTTGTAAACGTGTAACTATGCCAGGTAACGTAGTATTAAAAACACAAACTTTTCACGAATAAATCCACATCCAAAGAAATATACATTCCCCAGCAAAGTATTTAATAACATGTTTGCCAAAGCACTTAGTCATCATGTTTCCAAACCGCTCCAACTCTCAGATCCACTTCCCTGAACTTCCTGTCTAGTACAAGACACATGGGACAACACAGTGTCCAGCAGCTCTCCATCTACTAGCTTGAAGAGGATAACAGAGCAGTGGTGTGTCTTGCCTTGTAGTGCCTGTGGAGACATGCACAGCTTACTAACACTCCATAGGACCCTGCAAGGGAAAGAAGCCACACTAAAACAGGATATCAGGACCAGTGCTCAAAGGATTAGCGGATTCTGCAGGAAGCTAAAACTTTTAAACATCAAAAGGAGCAGAATCAATTGTAAATGACTTAATCAGCATTGGAAATGGCTTAAAAACCTTTTGACTCGGTCACATTAAATAACATGGGAAAACACTGATCACCATGACAACTGGCTGTATTTTGCTCGCTCATAATTTTTAGTTCGGTTTTCTAGCTCCAGTAAGATTTGTCCAGTCCTGATGTAAATGGTATACTTTTCCACTGACCTTCATGTAAGGGTGCACTAAAATTTTCATCACCACCACTTTTTTCATTTTGACAATTACTAAAAATGTATTGTACAGAGCACCCTTGGGTGTCAAATATGGCAGGCCACTTTCCTTCTCTTTATCCCTTTTACAACTTACGGTTCACTATAATGTCTCATAAGCTGTAGATATGTTCAGGTTTCAGGAAACCCTTTCTCCTAAATATGAGTACAATGGTTCCCTCTGTTAAAATGTATGAGAAAGCCTGGGTTACAGTGTCTTGTTGTTACCAAGCCAGGCCCACAGTAAGCACACCCACTGTGCACCTGCATACTTCCGGAAATATTACCTAGGATTATTAATTTGGGAATTAGTGCTGAATGAGCTTGCAGCTTTCAGGACATTTTGGAACATGCAAGTAAATATTTTCAGTGATTTGGTGGATATTTTGTCATGTAGAAAGTGTTAAGCTCTCATTTCATACAAGTGGAGCACACCCTAAACAGTTTGCCATTGTCTGGAACCTGCAAAATAGAATAGACCCCCTACGGCACTATTAATATTGAGAACATTTATTGTGAGATCCCATCTGAGGTCCAAACCTATGGTTTATGTTCTGTCTGAATTTGCAGTTTCCTCTATTTCTTTCTCTAGATTCAGTTTTGAGGCAGGAGGTCCTAAACTGGTCTTCGCATGGAGGGCCACAAAGGAAAAGTGAAAGCTGCTGCAGCTAGAATACAACTATACACCCACAGTTATGTCATTATAAACATGAATCTGATGTACCACCCACACACACACACAGACACACACACACACTGTCATAGTTAAAAGATAGCTATGGTAGCAGCCACCACCAGATTCACAGCTTCTGTAGCACCATCTCTTACGTTTACTCATGAATGCTCATTTCCTTCCTCCTCATTGCACTAATGGAAGCATAAGCAAAATGAGTATATTAGCTACATGTTGCTTTATGCACACACATTTGGTCCTATTATGTTAATGTTGTGTTTATACTGATGAGCATTATTGAAGGGTTTACTCAGAACCCTCAGAAGTGAGGGTTCCCTGCAAAAATCAGTAATGGGATTTTGTGTTGCCCAATCCTGCCCAGAGGAAATAGACAAACACTGCTTAGCTGATATGGATGACAGATCTGAAAGCTAAGCCAGAAACCAAAATTATTTGAAGTATAGATTAGCTGTAGGAAAAGAAAATCCTACATTTACAAGGAGGCACCAAAATGTTCAAATGGCCTACTTTTTCCAGCAGTATGAAGTGCTCTGCAAGACGCACACTTTTTTTTACGCTTGGTTCCAGCGTGCTGCAAATATTTTAGCCAAGAGCTTGCCGCATGGTGTTGTTCCTTCCAAATGTATGTTGCCATCAAAATGTATTGTCTTTAATAAGGAAAAAAAAGAATAAAAACTGAAAAAAGGCAGTACACATACATTGCTCATTCCTTCTATACTTGATGACACTGGCTGGATGCCTTTATACCTCATGTGTCAGGACAATGGCATTGCATATAAGGGTGAACTGGGTCTCTGAAGCATGCAGGGAAAATGACGCTGCGGACAAAACTGGGCATAGCTGCGAAGAACTGCACATTGGTTTAAAGAGGCATGGTTAGAGTCTGAGCCCACTAACAGTACACACTGTACATGTTCAACACTGTCCTTGTACCTTCAAAATATTACTACATTACTGCAAGAGAGAGAACCTTACATGGGAGTCCGCTACCTTTAAATCACACCAAGTGTAATTTTTACAAGCATTAGACAACATGCTTGCCAGTGAAAAGCGCACCATAGGGTTAGGGTCAACCCTTCGCTTGACATTGGCAGTACAAGTATTTGTACAAAAATTTTAAACAGGGCTATTCACAAAAGGGTGAAGAGTTTGGAGAAAGCAGGAGAAATTATTAAATCTAGGACAGCATAACTGAACTGGAAAATGAGCTGAATGAGAATTTTTCCAAATCAGCTCTTTTTGGCCTACATTGTGCCCTTCCCTTTTGTAAATAACCGCGTTAGTTTTCCAATTTTGTACCAATATTTGTACTGCCAATGTCAAGCTAAAGACAATATATAACCAATTTTAACTTGCCATTAGGAGCACAAATATGAGTGCAAAAACTGATTAACAGGTGCACCCAAAAAACACGTTCATAGTTACATGTAATGAAAAGTAAACAGGATTTAAAGTTTCACTGCAAACCCTGTTTTTGATGGCAAAAGCTGGCCATACACTTTGCGATTATCGTTCGTTTGTCTCGTGCCGTCATCAAACCCTCGTTTGTTTTCTGCTCGGACCATGCACAGACCAATGTCGTTGTGAAAATCATTAGTGAAAATGTTTTCCTGCCTGACTGATCCAGGAAATTCGACGAGGAGTAAAATAAATTAAAACAAAAATTGTTGGGTTCCCATCAACTGATCGATTATCATTCGGAAATCATCGTTCGAATGATAATCGATAGGTGTATGGGTGTATTGTGGTATGTCTGGCCTGTGGGATGGCAATTTCAGCTGTGCGCATGCTTCTGAATTATCTGCTGCAAGTCAGACCTCAAAAAAACAATAAAACCACACACACCTCACAAAAATACATTGGTTGTAATCTCTATACAAAAGCTCAAAACATGTACAACAGCACTCCTTATGCAACCAAAGCACGTTACAATCCAGACTCCTGCAATGCATAATAGTCCAAAATAACCCCGAATCACTTTTGTTTCACTCTCTATACCATTTTTTGTGTTTTACGTCAGAAAACCAAATCAGACATCTTACTTTTTACTTGCCGAAAAACCTTTAGAGCTTTTTTACGCAATAGGCCCCATTCACACCAGGGTGACAGCGTTTCGGCTCTTTTTCAGGTGTTTTTTTTTTGCGTGTTTCACATGCTTTTTCTGTTTATATGCAAGCACGTTTTAAAGGCTAATCTTCAGCTGTCCAATGAAAAAGCAGTCTCAGTTGCAGAAAAGCACTAGAAAAAGCGCACAAAACGTGCTGATCAGCGTGTTTCCATTGAAGTATATAGAGCAAAACAAGCTGATAAGCGCAACAAAAGAAGCTCATGGACCATTTTAAACAACGGGCGTATTATGCGCGATTCAGCACATTTGCGTGAATGGCTTCCAATTAGGAATACATGGGATTTCTATTTGCTTGCGTTACAGCACGGAAAAAACAAACCGTGACAAAACATCAACTGGTGTTAAAGGGGCCTTAGAAGCACCTACATCATCAGGCAGGTAGGCAGCCAGACAGGGTGTCATGCAGATGGTCTTCCTCAGCACAGTGGCGGCTATCACTGACTCCAGGGAGGTGGGTGGCCCAGGCTATGCAATTGACAGCCTAGAGTGCTGTCAATTGCAGCCCAGCCATCCACTTCCACACACACTGCTGTCACCACCCGCCTGCTATATACCATGTACCCTGGCCACTTGACTGCAGCAACAAGGAGGCAGAGCTGTAGGATGTGTATTGTATGTGCACGGACCGCCATTAGGTGCTTTAAAAGTAATTTTACCCTATATACTTGGCCCACTGTGCCCCTGACTTCACACATTTGTATGATGTACAGTATGTTCATGTATATGGTAGAATCACACATTACTGTCTAGTGTATTGATATTTTTTTTTTTGCTAGTAAACTGACACTTTGGAACATTACTGTATAGACACACCAACGAGATTTGGTTGTTTAGGCCTCTGTTCATGTCTCTAGCCATGTCTCTGAAGCCATTTGGTTAGAAAAACAACACGTCACATTTGTTTTGCATTGCTACTGACGTTGGTGGACAGAAATAGGTACAGCCTCAGTATGTTTAGAAACAGGCATATGGTTGAGACTCTTAAAACCAACAAATCCTATTTACATTAAGTCTCTAATCCAGTTAATAAAATGATGCAAGAGACACGTGACAAAGCACATAACTTCACGTAGAGACATGTACGTCTACATTTTGTGTGTGGATTTTTTTTCTCTTTTTGCTGTATGCATACTTTATTTTTTCTGCATCTAAATTTCTGTTTTTACCTTCTTGCCACCCATTGGCATTTAATACAGTGAAAGATTCATCTACAGCTGTACTCATTTTTATACCTAAACAAACTGCTAATCTCATTATTAAACTAAAAGGATATCAATCCAATTACCTTATTTTATGGGGTAAAGAGCTGCCTGCAGAATGCAACAACCTATAGCAACTAAGCACCAACCAGCTTTTATTCTAACAAATTTTTCAATAATTTGTATTAGAAAGTTTGTAAAATATAAAAGGTTGCAGGAAAGGTGTCAAATATTAGGAATACATACATAGTACACCATTGCAGGTTAACAGGTCACACAAGGTTCATCCCAGACACAACAGAAGGTGTGCAAAGCAACCCTGACATATAAAGAAAAAGGGGGAAGGAGAGGAAGGAGGTTAAAAAGGAGGAAAGCCAAGGGTTTATAGGGTGAGCCAAAGAGGTAGTGGAGAAGCGAAAGGTTTAGAAATGGCTAGGGGAGGGGGGAGTTTAATGTAGTTGGAAGTAATGAACTTGCAGAGTGAGAAAATGACTGCCTCAGCGTTTTAAAACATAACCCCAATTCTTTTAATTGGTGAATCAAATACATTTTAATTTTTATGTTAAGTTAGAATTTAGTGTGCATTTAACAGCATCCATAAAAACAACTTTCCCCTGGGTGTCACCAACTGTTGCGTTAGTTATTTTTAGGAACAAAGCAATCACATAGGCGTAGTAATTTTAAAGACAATTTAGACTTAAGATTGGCCATGGTTGAGAGTGGTGGCATGTAACCGAGCTTCGAGCCACTGCAGCGGTTTATTAGTGGACTATTCAGCCTCTCTCCTCCTGAAACTACATGTCAAAAGCACAAGGCAACCATGGGAAACCCCGAGATCCGAATTCAGTTCCTCCATCGGCTTCTTCAGTACAATGGGAACTTGCATCGCAAGCATGACTGCCGTCCTCTCCGATACTAATTCCAGATCTGCGGGAACCACGATCTCCCATTGGGTTTTTAGAGTTCACTTCCTTCACGGCCTTCCAGCTTGGTGGGTGCACCTGTGAATTCAGACATCCGGGCTGCAAGCAAGCTGTGCTGACTCGTGAGGCCTTGGAACACTGGGCAGGGGAAATCAAGGTGGACTTGTGGAAGGAGGTAGATCTCCGCCAACAGACGACCCCTGAGTCCCAGGTGTCCGAAATCTCCTCGTAGCACGTGGCGTCCCTCAACGCTCTGGAATCCTGCCATTCGCACTGCCAGAAGTTTGTGGCCTTGCAGCTGAAGCCTAAGGAGAACAAGACCAGGTATACTATTCACCCGCGAGGTATACCAGAGGCTACCACGGGCCCCAATTTCCATGAGACTGTTACATTCATCTTGAACAGGGTCCTGGGGAAGCCATCACAGTAATTGGGAGGTATGGATCTGGTTGAGTATGGGGAGTAGGGTCTCTATTAGAACTACAGGGGCTAACCCATTCTGCTATATCTATTCTCAGCTCCCAGGGTTACTGTTTTTTTCACTATGTTAATTTCTGTGCACTATTTTAACCTTACACTTTATTAGGGTTTTTATAAGCAGGCATTTTTCATATACAATATTGCTAGCCTCATAGCTATTTAGATATTCATGTGTCCGGGAACCAAGAAACCAAGCAAAGTGCAGGTTAAAGAACAGTTTATTGAAAATAACAAAATGGCAACAAATGTAGAAAGTCCAGGACATTACTGGTACCAAGCCATAGGTCAGATGCCAAAGTGGGTAGCAAGCCAAATCAGGTCAGGGAACACTGAGAACAGGATGAATGGAAACAATAGTCAGAGTCAGGAACCAGGAGATCTGTCAGTCAGACCCAGGGTCATACACAGAGAATAGGATAGTTAGAGCACTTGGTAGATCTGAACACACACATGGGCAGATAAAAATGGACCAGCAGCTGGTTAAATAGTGAATAGATGCATCATCACTATGAGACAAGAAGTTGCCAGATGTTTACCAGAAGTTGCAGAATGATGTTTACAGGTTTGGTCATAAGAGGGCAACCAAAGAGGAACAATATTTACGAAGTGTGTCAGACGCACTTCAAAAGAAGATAGGCTGCAGCTCAACAGGACAAGGAAGGATAAGAACCCCTGACACCATGTTGACTATCGGTATACTGTTAGTGCCTTTCCTTGCATTTTCCCCGTTTTAGCTACCTGATGTTCATTTAAAGTATGTTTCTCTGAAACATGTTCGGCTGATCTCTATGGTCTGTGTTTATGGTCTCAGTTGGCGCTTTACTATATCCTAGTTGAGAAGACCGAGATATTTACTTTTTTTGCTTTTGGATGGCTGAGTGTGGTGGTTGCTTCTACCTGCTGCTGAACACATACCCCTCTTAGGTATCCCTTCTGGTCTCGCTTATGGACTGTTGGGGTAGTAGTGTTCTACCCGTTTAGATTTTTGCTTCATTTCAGCTTTTTTTGGTCTCTAGATCATTGACCACTCAATTTCACTTTCAGACTGCCTTTTTATAGTGCTTCCATCATCCTTGACCCCTTCTTTGCCCTTTGTTTTCCTTCATCAGTTCCTCTCCTTTTTTCTCCGTTTCCCACATCACCATTTTTTTCACTTTGTCTTTTCTAGGTACCTATCGTTTTTTTCTTCTCCTACGGGGAGACTTGATGAGGTCTCTCAATAGGGCAGGATATTGCAGATTCACCTCTTATGTTAAAGGGCTATAGACTCTTAAAAGTGATCATGTGTACTCGCAGAGCTGAAAAGACTAAGGGTCCAGATCAGTTTCCTTCAGGTAATTCATTCTAAAACATCTTGTATTCTGAGATTCCAGAATGTCTACTGCATATCAGTGTGGCTCCCCGGACTCAGTCTAAAAGGGGTTAGTATATTGATCCACAAGGCGATCCTATGTACATTCGAAGATGTATGGTGCCACCCGGAGGGATGGGTGCTTTTTGTAAGGAGACGGGTGGGCTACCAAAAGGTGCATGTTTGCCAATTTGTATCCTTTCTGGAGGGTATTTTGGAGGAGTTGCACGCCTTCACTGAAGATGGCAATTTCAATCTCTCAAATCGGACATTTGACACTTCCAAGCATACATGTGACATATCCCCCTCCCACCTTTTTTCTTCTTCTCTAACACTTAACTTTTTTTCTCCCTCTCGTCCTTCTGCTATACTACTATGATTGTTTCACAGGTTGGCAACCTTATTTTTTCTCCCCTCCAAAATGACATTGGTGAGATATCCTAATGGGCTAAAGGATGTTTCATATTACTTGCATTATCTATTGGTATTACCCAACTTTCGTATTGCCATTTTGATTTCGGTCTCGCTTGTATGTCTGTTATAAATAAAGATACACTGGCCACTCAGTGTGTATGTGTGTGTGTATGTGTGTGTGTATGTGTGTATGTAAATGACATTGGTGAGATATCCTAATGGGCTAAAGGATGTTTCATATTACTTGCATTATCTATTGGTATTACCCAACTTTCGTATTGCCATTTTGATTTCGGTCTCGCTTGTATGTCTGTTATAAATAAAGATACACTGGCCACTCAGTGTGTATGTGTGTGTGTATGTGTGTGTGTATGTGTGTATGTGTGTATGTGTGTATGTGTGTATGTGTGTATGTGTGTATGTGTGTGTGTGTGTGTGTGTGTGTGTGTGTGTGTGTG
>NW_017306529.1:350918-373075 GCF_000935625.1 Nanorana parkeri
TATGTATATATATTAGGATTAAGCCACATTTCAATTGAGCATTAGGGGTTTTAAAACTATTTTGATGCATTTTGCTCAGGTGTAAACTGAACCACTGAATGAAATTCTTTATTTTGAGCATTTTCGAGCTTTGGGAAACACAATAAAATGACCAAGTGTGAATGAGAACTAAAGTTCAAAGGCCTGGTTCACGCTGAGCATTTTGTAGTGCTTTTTCTGCCCTAAAAAAATTCATAAAATATGCCCCCACCCAAAAAAAGTTTTATCGCAATAAGCAAAATGCCTGTCAATGAAAAAAGAGCCTTTTTTTGGCATATTACAGCTCGTTTTGGCCCCATAGACTCAATAGGAAACTCTTGAAAAAGTGTGTTTAGTGTTTCTGCGTGTGTTTTACTTGCGTTTGCTCATTATCAATGCACTAACATCTGCTCACAAAGACGAGCAAATTAATTTATGCACATAAGCAGTGGCTAAAAATTTGCACAAAACATGCATAAAAAATGTGTGTAAAAATGCACAAAAATGCTGTCGTCTAGGTGTGAATGGAGACTAAGTGTACTTCCACTTGTGCACCTCTCCTTTTTTGAACAGATGAGCACCTGCTTTTTTGTTGCTTTTTTGGTTTCGGTGAAAACACACTGGAAACATGTCCCATAGATGGGAACTCTATTTTAATTTTGGCATCACACTTTTCAGAGACTCCTTGACGTAGCAGTGTGGCTTCAGATGTATTTGTAAATGTATGCAACAAAAAACGTTTTTTTTTTAACCTGAATACGTTTTTTTTGTTTTTTTGCTGGCTAAAATGCAAATATGCTGAGGTACTTTTGTCTGGTAAAGCCACTGGTTTTACTTGACAGACAAATGGCATTTGGGCAGGGCTTAGACCGGTGGTAAATTAATGAGCCCAAAATCAGAAAAAGGCACACAGAAGTGGCTTTCCTGGTTAATAAAAAGGTCATGGTGTCTGCTTTTAGGGTAACTGGTAAAAGTTGCTGTCAAGGTGTTCATAAATATTAACTAAAATTGATATAGGCTTAGCAAATACAGAGCAGTTTATTTCAGCTATTGAATGCCATGTGGGAAAATTAAACTGGCATTAAAAATAAACCATGACTATGCTTTTTATCTACCCTCATCTTATTAACAGCCATAAGACAAATACCAAAAACAGAAAGGTAGACAGCATCCAAGAGGCAATCAATATGTTAAAATACATTTTCAATATTCTTGTGCATTCTCCAAAATGTTTTCTCTTGGCCAATTTCAAAAGCACACTTTAAAATCAGCATTAGAAATGCGTTATAGATTAGTGCATTAGCATAATAAATAATGTATAATGCACAATAAGGATAAAGTAATAGACGTCTGACATTCAGGCTGAGTCAGTGACCCATGACTGGACGGTTTGTGCATTTTATTGTAATACAAAATTTCAATTCATTTTATAGTGGTTCCTGGGTTGTGCTGTTTTGTCTACTAAAGTCTTCCAACATGTATACACAAATAAGTTTAGCTTCCTTTCCGCAAACTGAAAATATGAAATCAAATTGCACAGATTAAAAATAAAAACTATGTTCTTATTGGCTACCATGTGAAAATTATATATTAATATAGTAATTTATTTTAATTTTGTATTGCTACCTAGGAAGACATTTAGGAAAAAGTGACTTGCAGTTTATAACTGGTCCATCCAGATGCCTGCTTACCAGTTTCCATTTCTTGTAGAGTGCCTCAAAATTCTGGAAAACTGGGGTCCACCACCACCACCACAACATTCCAAGAGTACCTGTCCTAAAAGCACCAGGATCAAAAGACCGCCAACCACAATCAAGATTAAAACCACCAGGAAAATTTGCCACCTGTTCTCAGTCGTTGACCAAACCCACTGGTGAGTTAAGAACCCCCCCTGCCCACTAAACACCCACCTGTCACCCCAACCAGACCTCACAACATCACCAGGAGATCACCTGTGTGCCCATCCATGTCATCACACGTGAGTGCCCATTATTCATTCCCACACACTTACACCTAGATTCACTGGTCAATCCCCCTCCACAAAATCTGCGCCAGTTAGTTGCGCTCCTTCCCTTCCTTTCTTTCCGTACAGGTCCATATTACTCATTTACATCAAAAACATTGTACAAAGTGGAGGGCATTTAATGGCGTACATTGGAGGTTTACCTTAAAATGTTTTACTGCCTAAAGTGTAAATATGGGCAAAATAGAAAACCAAAAGCTGTTACTACTAGCAACAGATTGTAATATGTAAATTTTTAAAAGTACCACCAACCCCTTACCTTCCTTAGCATAGTTGCACTACCTGTTAATCCTAATCATTAGACTGGTTACTTTTCCACTTCCTGTAAACCTGTCCAGCAAGTGACAGTTACAGGGCTGGGACAAGCCATATTACACCGGCAGTGATGCCTATAACAGTCAGCCTTATGGCCTAAACCTTAGACTGCCCTGTCCACAGGGAGTCAACATTGCTGCGGCATGAACAGCATTGTCACCATATTACAGGAAGTGGAAAAATAATAGATTTACTGGCAGAAAATAAATTAGACTGCAAAGAAGTATATATTTTTTTATTTTGCCCATAGTTATGCTTTAACTAGGATGTGAACAGAACGGTTACAACATTACCCCTTCTCATTAATCCCTTACCCTACACATATATGTGGCAACACAGATGTGGCCATTAACGCCGCGCTTCTACATATGTCTGCAGCCAGCACTGCCATTTTGTTCTGGGAGCATGCTCAATTGCCACCGATCTATCGCCGACCCCTCCCGTTTATGATTGGGAGCCAGTGGGAGGGGCTCCCAGTGTGTCAGACAATCACAGTGATGACAATCTGAGCCCCTCCCATCAGCTTCTAGCATAAAGATCCATTTAAAAAGCAAGTTTGATGGCTCCAAGAGGTTAACCTTACTCCACTGCTGCAGTTTAAAAGCAGTGGTTCTCAACTTGTATAACCTCAGGACCCACATTTGTCCTTGGTCATTAAGTTGCGACCTATACTGGAACGCACAGCATTGCGGTACCGCATGTTCCGGTGCAAGCGATCAAACCGTGGGTGGGCGGTGTGTTTGGGGTGCTATTCAAATGAATGGCAACGCACCTCCTGCACCAGAATACAAAGTGGGTGTGATTGTGTGGTACTTTGCATTTAAAACACTGACAGACACACACAATCACACAGGGGTTCAGTGTTGGCTGCTGTGCTGTGGCAGCTCCATCGATAGGTGCATTGCTTGTACAGTTCCCTTGCACTCCCTGTAGGTGTTGGGAGCCAGAATGTGATATCACTCCAGTCACCTGAGCTATAAGCAATGCTCGTATGGATGGAGCTCTCTCACGGCCAAAACCAAGCTCACCCCACCTCAAGCTGATGCTCAACACATGAGAACTGACAGTGATGCACTATGGGGAGGCTGAGGAGTCTCTCACCTAGTGCAGTGGAAGGCATGCAGCGACCCACTGAACATGTGGTCGCGACCCACCAGTTGAGAACCAAGGGTTTAAAGGATCCTTGAGTCACTGTATAGGACGTGTGGACGCTGAGGAACATACCTTCGCTGCAGTGGAGGAGGAGACAGGTTTCAGGGAGTGGAGTAGCTGCCAGCCAGCTCTGTGGTTCGAGTAACATTTTTTAGCAACTAGACTACATTTATAAAATGGGTACACCAATTGATCCTATATGGAAGGTGTGCCAGGAAAAAGCCATTGCTGCCCAAAAAAAACAAAAAACAAAAACTTTAGGGCAAGACTACAGTTGCCAAGGACCTGGCCATCCGGAACAATGTGTGGCCATTGTGAATTAAATGAAGAGTTTGGCCACAGTAACATTAAACATGCTTGGTTCACACCAAAAACAACATTTTAGGACAAGTACCTTATACCAACGGTTAAGTAAAGTGGTTTAAATTTAATGGTTTGGAGTTATGCTGCTTCAGGACCTAGGCAGCTTGCAGTCAAATGAGTCATCTATAAATTCTGCATCATATCAAGAGTGCTTGATGAGAACGTGAGGCCATCTGTCCAAAAATTGTAGTGGAAGTAGAAATGGATTTTTCGTAACACAATTATGATCCGAAGCAAGTTAGCAAATCCACCAACGAATGGCTAAGAACAAAGGGTTATGAACTGGCTGAATTAAGGCCCCATTTTAAATCCCATTGAAATATTGTAGGGTGATTTGAAATGGCCAATTCATGTAAGGAAACTCACAGCATCTTTTAACTTAAGGAATTCTGCATAGAGGAATGGTCAAAAAAGTTTGTGGGTTGATGTCAACGCTTGGTTGGCAGTTTTGCAAAACACCTACAAGAAGTCATTTGTGATAAAGAGGGCAATAAAAACATCTGAGCCAAAGAATTTGCCTGCTTTTCCACACACCATTACATTTAGATTTTTCTTGAATAGTTTAAAAAAATGTTTCCTTGCATTCTTATTCAACTTTAATTCACCTTTATCTGCAAGGATGGTTTTATTAAAAGCTTTAATGTTTGCCTGTTTGATTTGTTTTCAACATTTTTTTCAACGGGGTGTACTTATTTTTTAACATGACTGTATAGCAGGCACTTAAAGGTGAATTCTCTACATCTGAGATGCTGTGAAATTCAGGTTTGATCTTCTGCAAACTACTGGTGTGTGATGCATCTTTACCATCCATTAAATTGAATGTCTGGAGTGGAACGTGAGTGATGCGTCTTATAGGGCTTTAAAGCAGTTGTCACAAATTGTATGCATAAATATGCACATTGGTTTAAGCCACCAGCAGCTTTTTTTGCTGAGAAATACTGTGAATTCAGCATGATTTCTCAATACAATTTATGGCAAGGGGATGGAATACCATGCCACTATTTATCTCTGCACAAAACTCATTACAGTGAATGTTAAACAGGATGAATGGCTCTATGATTTATATGGAAAACTAGGAATATCATGCATGGGGTGGTTTGTATGCACTGGAAATATTCACTACTTGTTTAATGTAAAAATGCATGACCAAGCATTTATTTTCACCATGAATGACAAAATGTATAAATACCTTCACATGTGAAATTTAGCTGGTAGTATATAAAAGATAAATCAATCAGTCACATAATTCAAACTTACATTCTTTAACTGTCATTTTCCAGTGGCAACATAGAGCTCTTAAAGTGAATCTTTAAAAGCAGAATTAACACTTATACAATACATTGCAGGAGAGCCTCTTGGTATGCATTTTCTACAATAAAAAGATTCTGCCTTACTTGCTAGCAGCTCAGTGTACATTTTCAGCATGCCTCGAGTGTCAGGGAAATTCAGCTGTGCATGTGTATGGGTTGAAGCCACACTCCATTTGCAGTGGGGTTGCTGCACATGGCAAGTGTTAAATGCTTGTTTTGTTTACATCTAGAGCATCAGGTAAAGCAAGACCCCAGCCCAGTTGCCCACTCACCTAGTCTTCCCCATGCTCCTAACCACTGGAGCAATAATCTTGTAGCCTGGAAGTTGTAGATATCATATAAGTGAAAGTCTTTCCCAGGTACGGTGTAGGAGCCAGCCGGGATTGTGGTTTGAGTATAAAACTTTTCGCTCACTAGATAAAACGAGCACTTAACCCCTTGCAGTGCAGGGGTAGCCCCACTGCAAGGGTTAAAGTGACATTAAACCCTCAGATTTTTTACCATAAACCAATACTGTAATGTGTGCCTTACTGTAATGCATGGTTGTTTCCCTTCTCTTTGCTGCTCTTCCTTTTAAATATGGATCTCTTCTCATGCTGGGCAGAACTTCTGTTTTGCAGCAGACTGCCTTGTCTCTGAAATGGATACATTTCAGATGCGATTTGCTCAGAGTTCTGCTTTAAAGCAGAGGTCCATACACCCCTTGCACTAAAGTTCTCCAAATAGCAGGGATTATAAGCATTGCAGCCTGGAGTTCTGCTTTAATGAAGGTGAAGCATCAAATAATTAAACAAACATTAAGCAAGGCAGTCATATTTACAAGATTAATAAAAGAAATTGGCAAAACTATATCTAAAGACGCTAGGGAATATATTTATTCTTCAAATTGTTTTTTTCTCACCGCCAACAAGTGCAAACTTCACAGATCAGGACACTTAAATGAAAATCATGTACCAATTTAGGAGACATATTACCCTGCACAGATGTGCAGAAAATATTCAAAACACTCATTTTAGAGGGAGGCAGACAAACCAGGATTAGTGTTAATTATTAAAAAAGGTTTCACATCCTATTAATGTCCTAAGTGTAATTACCAAAATAACACATCCATGAGCGTAGAAGTAAAAAAAAAAAAATACAAGACAAATGTATGTGTTCAGTTAACCAGAATAATGCCTGGGGGTTAGACAATCACACGAATCAAAGAGCAATCTATTTTACCAGACTGAGGGCCAGAGACAATAGAGGTATCCATCATTTCTATCTGCTGTATGATTTGTCACAAGCTTAACACTGCTCTTCAGCACTGGTACTGGGGCATGAATTCTAAAACGTGGGTCCTTCCCTATATTCCACACTACCAGGCAACTAATACCTGTAAAAAAACATTGGTCAGAAAAGTAATCAAATAAGAAGCATTCAGCCAGAATAAAGATTTACAGGAAGAACAAAGAACGCAGTGTAAAACTATACTGCAGAATACACACAGGGGATTTATCATGGATTAGCATAAAGATTGATACAAATAATAATAATAGTGTGTGTGTGTGTGTGTGTGTGTGTGTGTGTGTGTGTGTGTGTGTGTGTGTGTGTGTGATATATATACACACATACAATAATATTTTGTAGGATAATCTAATTCAGACAGAGCACACAGAAGTAAGGAGCTCAGTATATTTCTGGCACTATAGGGGTCCGTGTTGATGGTATCCATTTGATATCAGTTGAGACACTTCTCAGAGCACACAGAATTCATGTAGGAGTATTCCATGGGATGGCCCATTCTGCCTAGCTCACTGATTGCCAGGAGATACCATCGAGAGCGTCCTGCTAAGCTCCTTACAAAATCGATGAAAGAAGTTTTATCTACTTAAGACATTATATGAGGGAGAGGACTGTATATATGTCATAGACCGGTATACATATAGAAAACACAGATTAACTTTGCACCACAGTGCCATCTACAGTTCAAAAAAACACAACAGTACATCAGAATGTCCATAATACAATCAGTGCATACTAGCATATGTTGTTGCATTTCCAATACTACCAAGACAATATTTTCCTAGATTACTGTAAATGTGTAGTATGGCATGACCAGCATTTCCAAACTAATATTAGCCTTCTAGCCTGCTGAAGGTGCTCACAGGAATCAGGTATTCAATACATCAATAAAACTAAAATCAAACTCTTGGTTTGAGTCTTTACTGTAAGCATTTACTGGCTTCTAGCCTACAATAGCTGACTCCTAAATTCCACATTAATTTGTCCTCCACTATTCTAAAATCTATATATAAAAAAAATAATATATGCAGAGCAAGAACTAATAACAGGAAAAAGATCTTCAAAAAGAAAAAAAGGGATTGCTAATGAAACATTAAACAGATATGAATACATTATAAATTAAGCCTCAGGGGGTAGGGAGACAAATTCTCCATCTCTGGATTTCAAGATACCCAATACTGGCTTGTATTTTACGAGAGTGTTTAAGCGTTTGGAAAACAGAAATCAGACATAAAACACATGGTGTAGTGTTTAAATCACATCCAAAAGAAGAAGAAGAAAAAAAAAAAAAAAAAAAAAAACAAATACATTGCATTAGAATTTCCCCTGCAGAGGAGACCCGAACTGCACACATGCAAAACAATGCTTAGTCAGATTTCCAACTCCCTTCTGTGTGGCTGAAATTCTAATGAGAAGCACTAGGGACCCAATTTCCTTTTAGCATTGTACAAAAAGGCAAACTTGGATAGTATTAAAAGGCATCAAAGTACCAGTCCGCTGTGCCGCTGTGTACGATCGCGGCTTTGATATTAGTAAGCAGCCTCCTTTTGATTAAAAGCAGAAGTTCTTGTTCAAGTACTGGAGGAATCCAGCTAATAAATTGCATCCTGCTGTTTTAGTAGCACATCATCCTCTCCAGATAATCCAGCAAACACAATTGCTCACACAATCATATACAGTACAGTATATCAGGTCTGACACCGTCACGTGTCTGAAGATTGTTTACATAAGCAATTTTGTGCACATCCATCTAGGTACAATTCTTTCATCATCAGAAATGGCAACCAGGAAGAACCAAAACTAAGTGTTTTTGCTTCTATACTGTAATATATAGTAGAAACGGTCGCACGCCTTCCATACGCCTTCCATACACTGCACGATTCTCGTACAATCGCGGGATTTCCCGCAATTCTTGTACAAGAATCGTGCAGTGTATGGGCACCTTAAGAAAGTCGAAATCTGGTTCTCAGGTGTGGATGGTTGGGGACACCCTGCAGAAACAGACCTGCATACCAATTGCCATAGTGATCATTGCCTTGCGGAACCTGGTTTGCGTTCATCATAACTATTTTGATAGAGTGCATGATTATGGTCTGAGCAGACATCTCGTTAAGCTCAGTAGAACCATAGCATTTATGAGGAGGTTGTAGAGTATCCACAGACCTATGGCCATATCTATATTTCCCCATCTTTCCCCATCATCAGCTGGATCTGGAAACAAACTTGTATCTATAGGTAGCATCAGCTATCATTCTTAAAGGCATAAAAGTGTGAATTACAAGGTAGTCCGTTTGGTACAAATAGTATACAATGTTGAGAAAGCAAAAAAAAAAAAAGTTTTGATATTTACAGCATAGCCATTTCCAACCACCACATCAGTCAAGAATCACAAATATGGAAAAACACTGCACTACGGAACACTGTTTTAGGCAGGATGGGAAAAAGAATACAATAAGCGAGAGACTTGCCATAAACCAAACTGTCAATCCATGTTCACAAATTGACAAGTCACATGCTATAAAAGGCTGCTGAGTTGCAAAGTGGAAAATATATTGCAGAGTGCCATGGACTTAGCTTGAATTGAAACGCTGAATAAGAACATGCAATGTAGCTTTTAAGCTGATCAAGCATTTACCTATAGAAAGAATATAGCTAGTTCTACTAGTCATGGGATATAACTTGGAATCAATTTACAATTCAACCAACCATAAAAAACTGCATAAGGTTATCATAGTTTAAAATCTATTGTAACAAATAGGATTTTATTGTTTGAAAACGAAAAGGGAAATAAATCCTAGCAGAGGAATGTAGGTCCAAACCTCGACACTAGGCAAAAAAATAGCTCTTTATTGCAGACAGGGGGTTTAACCCCCAGCAGTAGTCGCCCATAGGCTGAGCTTTTTTTGTGCCTATTGTCCACCTCCAGCAGTATAACCCAATCAATGGATGAGAGCTGTGACTGTCAAAAGAATAAAATAAGCTATTAGCGCCGTATCACAGCATCGTTATTGTTTTGGATTGTAGAATGTATAATCTTAGAGATTGTAATGTCCAACTCTTTTGCTGCTACGGACGCAAGTTCTACATGTTCAGCATCGACATGTAAACAGACAGACTGTTCACCTTTCACAGAGAGCGGTCGGCTTTCTTATACAAAGTGATTCCAGGCAGCATTAAAGCCACCCAACTCACTTCAACGTTTTATTACAGGTATTTATAAAGTGCCAATAAATTACATACAGCACAGTCACTGTTCCCAAGGAGTTTACAATCTAAAATCTTTCACAACTATTCATACTAGGGCCAATTATCCTACCAGCTTGTCTTTAGAGTGGGGAAGGAAACGCATACAAGCTTCATGCAGCTAATGCGCTACCATGCTGGGCTATAGGCTGGCTGGGATTTACTAAGGTTTTGCCTGGTCTACGCATACAAAAACAAGGATTGTGCCACACTTTCAGTATCACCACATGCGCCAGAGTGAGAGCAATAATTATTGGACCATCGTTCACTCTAAATTAATGAACTGTAGAGGCTTTTAAAAGCATTGTGTCTATTGGACAGGAAACAGATGACAAAACCCTGTCAGGGTAAGTTATAACCGCCCTTTACTGTATGCAAAACAAAAAATGTTTTGGCTTCAGTTCTACTTTGCAGGCCACATTCACAACTATATGTTTAGGTGCGATTGGGGACTCATGCGTCAGGACCTTGCATGTTGCTGCAGCAGGAATCCCTTAGCTGCGGTTTACAAGCAGCTGTCACCGTTCAACTTAATGATTGGGTGACGGCCTCTTGTAGAAGCACAGCCATATTAAAAATGCATGACCTACCCCTAGAGTGCATTCTCCACCTACAATGACTTACTGGGCACACACAAAAACAGGTGTCCCAGAAGAGGTTTTGGAATTGTTTGCAACTATGCGCACCATCTCCAACATATTTACACACATTGCAGAACCAGCAGTTTGTCATTTTACACAAGGGCATAAGGCCCCTTTCACAGAGTGTTCCAAACAGGTCCTTCCGCCAGTTTTTCAAGAGGGCCTGATCAAAAGCCCAATGCTACTCTGCTTCACAATATTGGCCGTGTACCTGCTGCTCCCTTTCCAGCCAGAGCATCCTAGGTTGCCAAGAGCTGGGTGGGGAAGTGTGTAAGGGCCAGACATCTCTCCCCACCCAGCTCTTTGCAACCTGGAATGCTATGGCTGGCATTTCACCCAGTGCCTGGCAACAAGTGATATCAAGCCCGAGCAGCCCCGTCTTCACTAAGCACCTCCCACTGCTATGACTGTGCACCACCACAGCCAGAAAGGCTAGGGGCACCACTGGCCATTGACTAAAATGTGTCTGGTTAGTAGAAGAAAAAAATAAATTGTATGGACACAGGTCATGAAAAGTGACATCCATTCTGTACTGCTCCAGTCTGTACACCGATGCCACCCAAAGGAAAGGAGCCTAAAGGACCTGCCAAAAGACAGGCAGCAAAGGAGTGTACCAGCTGCCAGGGAAAGAATATTTCAGCTTACTAATTTTTCCCTAGAATAAAGGAATTGAACCATTGCTTTGTTCGGGGGGGGAGCAACTGCATACACATTTGTTTTATTGCTGACTGGGAGTTCAGTTTTACACCCTTCGCTAGGGAGTGCAAGAAACTATACAAAGCAAAAAATATATATATTTGCATACCTGAGGTTTAGGGATCTTTTCACAAACACAATAGTTGAACAAAAACTAGATTGGTGATCATTTGTTTTGAGAATCTCATTGTCAACAGTACTCATTTCTTTTACATTAACATTTGTTATGACAATCAAATTAAAGTCAAAGGCTGGCTACAATTTGTGAATGCATCATCAAAACATGCCATAAATCAGCCATATAACAAAACAATTAAAATTTTAATTAGATTTTTTTAAAATAGCTAAATGCCATTTTGTAACACCCCTAGGATATAAATACAATCTGAGAGACATTTTGGAGTAGAAGTGCACAAGGGAGAAAAGGTATTGATAAATACATGAGAAAAATGAAATGGTGATTTATGTGCCTGTCTGACCTTGTACCACCACAGTCAAACAGCATGAGGGAGTACAGTGAGTGGATTAGAAAATTCATGTTTTACTTTGCCTGAGGAAAGAGTACACTGAAGAACATGAACAAACCCATCTGATAAAAGTCTACCAACCTGGAAAGTGAAGGAAAAAATAAGGGAAAATAAGTGCAATCTTAATTTGGCCTAGATTTCTGACACAAATAACAGAAGTTCTAACACATGCAGCACTACAAATTCAGACTAATTGCTCTACATTGGGCTGCTTCGCAAATTTCATTGTCAATTCAAGCATTATTATAGCAAGTTTAAAAAAAATTCAACTGATAACCTAAAAAAGTCTAAGAGTCTAAGATTTCAAGTCTGTTGGATCATGACCCTTGTTCTAAATCCTTCTTGCACTGCTAAAAAGATAGCTTGATAATACATTGCTGATTTAAATAGTGTGCTGGTTTTGGTTTGAGGGCATCTGAATAAGGGTATTTAAATAAATAATATAGATAGTAATCAGACTGTTTAGGTCAGAGTTTTATTGCGGTTTGTGCTACCCCCACACTGCATGGGTTAAGTGCTTGTTTTTGTCTAGGGAGGAAAATGTATATTTACCTGATCCTCTGAGCCAGCTTGTTCATAAACTGGTCCTTGGAGCCTCTCTCCCCCTCCTCTGCAGAGGTCTAAGGTCCCGAAAAACATCACATCCTATGCACAGTGTATAAAAACATGGACAAGATACATTCCATTGCTGCAGCGGAGGAAGCGCCGTCAGTGTCGGCTGGCTCCAAGGATCAGGCAAGTACAGCTTTATTTTCCCCCCTAGGCCAGACTGGCATTTAACCCTTGCAGTGTGCACTGCTGCTTTGTTATATCCACCCATGATGTGATTTCCTTACTTCCTCTTCAACAGAATAGAAAACTGAAGGGACTCTCAAAATAGGGTCAAAGAAAGAAAAGTGTAATAACTAAATATTACTTGGATAAAAATGAAATAGATTAGATTATAAGCATAAAATCTAACGAAACCCCACTAGAGATCTACTAACATTTAGATATGCAAAGTGGATTTCCAAACTTCAGCCTCAGTGCATTTTGACGTCTAATTGTTATGAGTGTCCCATGTTTGGACAGTAAATTGTAATCATTCCAGTGACACATTTCCTAAGCTATTCATTTGCTGCTCATTTATTACAATGGCAACAAGCATGAACATCCATTTAACCAAGTCTATGAATTCTATGGAGAGAGTCTAAGGACATTAAGAGTGGCACAAACCACAGAAGGTCTCGTCTCCATGAGACAAATGGCAGCGAGTGTGACAGACCTACGTACATGTCAGAAACATGTACACAAGTTTCTGAAAAAGATACACCAGAATAACATAACTGATCTTATTTACTCGAGTGTTTCCTCAACTCATTCCTCGTTACTTCTGCATGCATTAGTCACAGTCACAGTGACAGATTATAAAAGTGTCACAAATAATCTAATGTCTTGCACTCTGTTGAACTCTGAAAGTGCTGCACAGGTTACATGAATGTTGTGTTAGACTCCATAGTACAGCAATACCACCAGAAAAGGTGTCACTTTAGCCATTTTGGATCTCCCACACTATTGCATGACTGAAGAGCACTGTATGATCAATAGGTCACAGGGCAATAACAAAGATAGCATTACTGCATGTCAAAAGATACTGCATTGAGGCTTATATTGGAAGCAGCATATAGCTCAGGGCAAGGCCGTCACAATACTTTTTGCCGCTAGTTGCCAGGAGCTCAGCAGGATGCCGGCAAGATGTGTATCTGCCTTCCTGGCTCTTCGCAATCTGGCATACTCTTAATGGAAAGGGCACACAGCAAACATTGTTCAGCAGAGCAGCCATGCCGTTCTCCCTGCCAGCCGTCCATGTGAACCAAAGAGATGCCATCTGAGGCCCTGCCTCAAGGGAAGCTATGTGCAGCACACAGGCTTCGAGTTTGGCATTTGTGCCTTGCAGGACCAGGGTCTTCCGTTTACATCCCACTTAGGACACCAGCTACATAGTTTTCGTGTTCTCCCTGTGCTTCTGTGGGTTTCCTCTCGGTACATTCTGGCAAGTTAAAATGGTCCTGGTCTAAAATTTACCCCAATATGATATTTAACTGAGTGTGCCCAGGATGGTTGACTCACCACCTTGCTCACTTAACAGAGGGCAAGCACTTTGAGTCCACAAGGAGAGATGTGCTACTGACATAGAAAGTCCCCTTTTCTGCCTTTGGAAATAAAATTAAGAAATCATACAATATCCACATATACATCAGGATAACAAGTGTTCCTTGTGCAACATCTCATTTTAGGATACTGTCACAGAGACATTAAAAAAGTTCACCTTGTACTTCAAAATGTTTTCATGCAGGAAACAAAATGTCTAGAATGTTACAGTCACCTTTACTCTAGGTACCACCGAAGTACAAACATACATATACCATTTATAAGTCCGTACTAAACTTCTATCAATAGCATCTCCCTTAATGGCTGCATCTGGCTACTAAAGATCACCGGAGGTGAAGAACTGCAGCACCACTGGGAGCGGCTTTTAATTAGTGCAGAGACTGATTGTAGTGCCTGAGCCCTTCTGTTCCCCAGTGAGAGAACTTGCTAAGATACAAGATCCATTCATCACGCGTTTCTGTGACATGGTCCTAAATTACGTGTCATTCCTATAGTGGGAAATGTAATCCTTTATTTGTTCAATTTATCGGTCCGTTTGTATGCAAAGAGGCCACACCACTGCTATTGACTTATCCATTTGGAAAGCTTTTTACAAAAAAACACAAATGGCAACCAGAGACCATACAGATCTACAAAAAGACCCCTTTTACATTAATTCAAAGTATAGAGAGCAAAGTTGTATCCAATAAAGCAAAGAGCAAATTGTGTGCAAAGTGCAGTAAAAAATAATGATTTACTTTTAATGTAGTACAATCAATGAAGAATTAAGTAGGGTTAGCTGCAGTGCATTAGTGGAGTCTGATATGGAAGAGCGCATTGTGCAATGTTTTTTAACTGCAATTGCCAAGGTGGTCAGCATGGATGGAGGAGCCAATTAAATTTCTCTTTCAGCCCACGAGATGGCCAGGTTTAGCGAAAAATATTTTTTTTCAACTGTAAACTACTAATCTCCGAACAATAATGGAGATGAACAAAAGGCAGACCTGTTTGTAGCCCAGCCTGGGTGTTAAACATGTCTCCCTCCATAGAAATTCTGAATGAGTGAGCATAGCTACTTAAGGACAGGACAGGTGTACTACAGGATTAACAGGTTAAAAAAAAAAAAAAAATATAATAAAATGAAACTAGAAAAAAAAAACAAAAAAAAAAACACTAATACAGCCAGCTCATCTACAGACTGGTAAGCTGTAGTATACATCACATTTTCTTTTCCAATAAGCTTTAAAATTTCCCTGCCAGCTCTCAGTACCTGAAAAAAGTTGTATGGGCAACTGTCTACAATGTAGCCATTTCTGTTTTGCTCACAATATATAAAAATAATGAAAGTTGTAAGGATCCTCAGTCTGCCATTGAGCATTTTTATTTAATAAGGGGCAGTATGTAAGCTCAGATGGCTGGAACTAGAATGTTCCGCAGGCTAGTAGGTTGGAGGGCGAGGTTTGCACAGGAACGCTGTCCATGGGTGTTTAGTCCATCTCCCTAGGAGTATCTGCTTTCTGCAATGAGCTGCAGAGACTCCTCCATCTAGACTCCTCCGTTGGCACTTTGTTCATTGGCATAAAGTAGACTTCGACACAAGAGCAAGATGATCTGAGGAGGGCTGGAATATACTTCATATGGTGCACAAGACAAATCTGGCAAGGACTTTTGTGTTTTTGGCCACATAATCATTCTTGCACGTAAAAGTTTTGCACCCAGGACAACTACACCAATCCAAAGAACCTGTCTGTAGAACATAAAAGGTAAAATGATCAGTGAAGAACTTTGTGAAATGATTGTACGGGTTATGACATGCACAATGAAACTGAGCTGAAAGATTAAAAATATAGAATTATAGAAAAAGGCTCAACTCTGCCTTGCATGCTATACCCCTGTGCAGGGAATACCACTTATTACAACTCCTTTATTGTAGTACTGCAGTGCTTTAATACAGTCATTAGAGAACAGAGCTCCAAGGCAGAACAGTTTATGTACCTTCTGAATTTGCATGCACCCCATAAGGTCTGCTGTCTGAAAAAAAAGATATGTAAGCTGACATTACTAAACCTGTTGGTGGCTGCTGCACAAAGCACACTTGTTTCATTGAACAGGGTGATTTTGTCAAGACTTTATGCAAAACCATCTCATGACTACAGTTATAAAATCTATACAGCTGAGCTACAGTTGTCAAACATTTTATGTCCCAATATACGCACACATAAATGGTCAGTACAGATCTTTCAGCGGATGTCACATATTGCAGTAAAAACCTGAAAGGATAGCTATTAAATACGATTTTAAAAAGAAAAAGCTGTATTGCATGACTTGGCTCTTTCTGCAGCAGCCGTCAAAAGAAAATTAACCTTTCAAACCAAATTTAAATGATAAAAAATGTGATATTTACTGTGAAATGTACATTGCCTATCTTGATTCATGTGGCTTAAAACTTATGAAAAAAAAAAACCTCACCACAATCAACACACCTATATTGCTTTAAGTACTCCTTCAAAAGGCAGAGATAGATTAAAGGCTATTGAACAGCACCATCTAGTGCAGCAGAGTGGAAGTGCCATAACTAAAATTGAATGAACTTTTCACATGCTAAAACACTTCAATGTTAACCAAAAACGCCAAAAAAAGCCCAAAAACTAAAACAAATCCAGAACAAATCCAAAATGTACTGTTACCTCTGTATAATAAATTGATATTTCCTCCATGCCTGTTAGTTATTAATTCCTGGACATTTTTTTTATCCATTTTAGCACTTTTTTTTTTACTCTGCAGAAACTGACAATTTAGGTGCATAAATACTTAGGTTTTGAGCTGCTAGAAGCTCATTGCTACAGTAGCATTGCTGAACTGAATCAACCAACCCTAAGGATACCTCCTCAAGTATGGGCAGATATCCCTACGTCTAGGGGGCTGAAAAACCATGTACTACTCTCAATGGTTTTATGAGGTGTCCCCAAGGAAAGGGGCACCAGTTTCATAGCACTTATGTGCTATTCAGCTCTTCACATGACAGCACTGTAAAGAGTGATCTATGAATAAGCCAAATGCCAAGATGCAACACAATGTTGGCTCATAAAGGGGGCCTCTTTACAATGCTTACCATTTCACCATCCTGCAGCGCAAAAAAAGTCAGTCATTTGGCAGCTTTGTGGTTTACAGTTAAAGAAAATGTATCCAATATAATTTCACATTATCTTATACAGGATTTATATTGCACCAACAGTTTGCACAGTGCATTACAATATAAGGAAGACATTAGTTACAATACAAAAATCAAGACAAGATGGTGCGGAGGGCCGTACGCGAGAGCTTACAATCTAAAAAGGTTATAGGTGCCTATTAAGTGACACTTGTGAGGAAAAAGGTTTGAAGTACCCCATAAATGTATTATACATACAAATTCTGCAGGTTCTGCAACAACAGACAATTTTAAGGGCCCATTCACACATTCAGCAGAGACCAGTGATATACAGCACCAGATCAACACAGGTCATCACTAGGACACAAACATTTTCTATGTGCCCTGTTCACACCACAACATGGGTTGCTGCATTATTTCCACAATGACCTGGATGCTACCAGATGGAGTGTTATCAGATGGAGTGTACACGCTGTAAAATAGAATAATAAGTAAATTAGTGACAGCTCTGGCAGTGTGTAATGCAACACATTGCATGATCTGACACAATGCACTAGCCTGGCTACTAAAATGCAGTGTTTCAGCAGATGACCGGTGTAAACAAACCTAGGCATTGCTAGGCATGTGAAAGGGACTACCTAGGCATGTGAAAGGGATTAATGAAGAGGAGTATACAGTAGCCTCTGTTCACAGGTACTGTTAAAATGGATAGCAGGCTACATGGCCTTGGTCACTTTAAAAGACTAGTTCATTTACCTTAGCACAGAGATAAATCAGCAATAAGAGCAACTCCACTCAGTTTTCCCCTTTAACTCAATTGATTACTGCAAACAAACTTGATCAGTGTTTCCAAAAGCTATTCAACTCCAGTGGTTGATTGCCACGTACTCACTTTTGTTGCCAGCGGTTTAGACATTAACGGCTGTGTGTTATTTTGAGGGGACAGTAAATGTATACCGATATACAAGCTATACACTCACTACTTTACATTGTAGCAAAGTGTCATTTCTTCCGTGTCGTCACATGAAATTATATAATATATTTACAAATGTGAGGGGTTTACTCACTTCTGTAAGATACTGTATATATACACACACACACGGCCAAAAGTTTAAGACCCCCATTTTTCCAGTTTTTATTGAAATGGAAGCAGTTCAAGTCCAGTGAATAACCTGATATGGTACAAAAAAATTAAGCGGTAAACTGCCAGGAGGTGAAAAAAAATAAAGTTTAGATTAACAAACTGAAAAATAATGTAGATTTCAGAATTTCACAAAAATATATTTTTCAGGGAAGTAATGGGTTAACAACTCACGGATGTTCTGCAGCAAAATAACTGAAGCTTTGATAGTTTATGCTAACAATTCCTACAAGTGTCACAAATGTTGTGGTTTCTCACAAGCCCTCTGTATGTATAAATGCAGTGTTGGAACAGACTATTACTACACCCTCAAGCAAGATTTGGACAGTATTTTACAGCAGGACATGGCATTTTGCCCTCAAAATAGCAAGAAAAAGGGCAAAAAACAACAAAAAGGCAGACCAATATAACCCTTAAAAGTGTAGGTCTTTCCTTTAGAGAAATTGCAAAGAAAGCCAAGGTGTAGGAGTACAGTTTTCTAGACCATCAAAAGGCACTTGGATACTGATAGGAAGTGGTCTGGCAGACCCAAAGCCACAACAGAACAGCTTGTGTCAACAGCTTGAGCAACAGGCGGCTCACAGGACAAAATTTTTAACTGCAAAGATAAGACTTCGAGCTGCAGGTTTGACAGGTTGATTGGCATTAAGAAAGCCATTGCTAAGATGGCAACATAAGATTAGGCTTCCCTGGGCCATGAAGCACCATCAGTGAACTAGTGGAGACTGGAAGAAGGTCTTCTGGACCGATGAATCAAAATTTGAGATCTTCGGTTCATCACGCAGGATTTTTGTATGCCGACGAGTAAGCAAAAAGGATGGTTCCACGGTGTGCGACAGACTGTCAAACATGGATGAGGAAGCATGATGGTCTGGGGCTCTTTTGCTGGATCCAGAGTCGTCAAACTGCATAGTGCGAGTGTCACCCTGAACCAAACACAACAGCATTTTGCAGCGCCATGCAATACCCTCTGGTGTACTCCTAATTGGTCAGGGGTTCATCCTACAGCAAGATGATGACTCAAAACAAATATCCAGGCTGTGTCAGAACTACCTTACAAGAAAAACAACAAGACAGTAGTCTTCAGGTCAGGGAATGGTCAGCACAGTCTCTAGACTTAAACCCCATTGAGCTGGTTGGAATTAACTGGACAGAAAGGGTGAAAGCAGAGCAACACATCTGTAGGAACATCTGCAACAGTGTTGGGAAAAACTTTCCAAATAAATGTTTGTTTACCATTGTAGAAAGAATGCCATGCGTGTGTTCGGCTGTTAGATTTGCAAAAGGTGGCTCGAAAAAAAAATCTAGATTAGTGTACACACACAGTGTACAAAAGTTTTAGGCAGGTGTGAAAACATGCTGTAAAGTAAGAATGCTTTCAGAAATAAAAGTGTTAAGTTTATTTTGATCAAACAAAATGGAAAGTAAATAAACAGAAGATAAATCCAAATTAAATCAATATTTGGTGTAACCACCCTGTGACTTTAAAAAAAAAAAAAAATGCATCAATTCATCTAGATACACGTGACGAGTTCCTTAAAAAAACAAAAAAAACAACTGTGTGCAGGTAGGTTGTTCCAAACCTCTTGGAGAACTCACTACAGAACTTCTGTGGATGTAGGCCGTTATAAACCCAATTTAAGTCGTTTCAGCAGTCTCCTTAGTTTTCTTTGCTTGATACAGGCCAGTAATTCAACCCTTCTGAAACAGTTACATCTTTTCCACAACCACAGGATCTTCTGACATGATTGTTTAGGAAATGAGAAATTACTCACTGCTTCGGGTAGGGTTAAATAACGTGAACAGCTGAAACACATTAACCACTGCAGTAATTATCCAATGGAAGGCTCTTAGCCATTTGCTTAGCTCAGTCTTATCCGCACGCGGTTATATTAAAACTTCTGTTGGCCGCACTGTCATCAGCATTTTCCGTTCAAGGCTACTGTCTCCCCAGTCACTGTGCAGGTGTGAACATGTTACGTCAGTTCATTTGTAACTGCGGTGCGAGAAAAAAAATTCATGCCCCACTTGTAATTTGTAGGAAAGAAGAGCAGCGTGCAGTGATTCGTTTCTTGTGGTCTGAGGGTGTGCCTGGTGCCCTTATTTATCAAATACTTTGCACGCAGTATGGAGAAAGTGTTTTGTTGGAGTGTGTATGAATGGATAGAAAAGTTTAGAAGGAAGGTCGCACAAGTGTTAGCCATCAAAAAGAGCAGGACGCCCGTCCACAGCTGATAACTGAGCGTACACATGAAATGATTGTGGAATAGACAAGTGACAGTGGATTATGTGGCAAGCAGCCCTATGGAGGACAAAGCGTTACCTGAAGGTAAAAAAAAAAAAAAAAAAAAAAAAAAAACACAAAAAACAAAAAAAAACTTTTTTAAATAGGAAAAAAAAAAACCAAAAAAAAAAAAAAAAAAAAAAAAAAAAAAAAAAACACAAAACAAAATCAAACACATTTTTCAATGAGGAAATATGAAAGTTTACAGATGGACAAAGTGTATTGAAAAGCAACTAGATTATATATAACAATGAATAATATACTACATAATTCATCATCTTTGCAAGCCAATAACTTGAGTTGAATTCAGGATAATCAGACATGGTAGGAAAGTGTGATCAAACTCGGTCATCTGCCATGGTGTTAGAACACAAGATGGATGCTTACAAAACACCACAAGCTGAGTTTCCTTATTCCTACAGCTGATCGATATTCACTAGCGCTGTAGCCTCAACAAGCTTCAAAAAGGATGCAAGAATAACTGCCAACATGTTTACTATAATAAAAGATACTCTAGTAAATAATGTTAGCAACTGCAGCAGCATCAATTTACCAAAGCAACAATACAGACGTCATTGGAATGCCACAAATGATGTGCAAGTAAAAAATACCATTTATCATCACTTAAATTTGTGCTTCTGTTTCGAGGGTGATATTTTGTGATTTTTCCATTTCTGTTCGAGGTATACTGCTTTTATTTTACAATGATAGAACTTTTGGGGTGCTCAAATTGCAGTATGAACTGGTCGTTGGCCATCTGTTCCTAGATGTGCCTTTTGTTCATAGCACACTACTGCATTGTTTGACAGGAAAATTCAATAAATAAACCAGATGACAATGCTGCTGCTGTATGTAAGCCAAGCAAATTGTAAAAAAAATAATAATTCAAAACATGTCCTGAGACAGTGTGGTTACGGAGTCTGTTAAAAGGGGGGGGGGGGGGGTAAAAAAAAAAAAAATCGCACTGTTCAGAAACACCACATACAGCTTTAAAGTGATATTAAAGCCAACATTACTTTACGTCGAACACAATAAAAAAAATGTAAAATTACATGTTGAAATAATGTTGGACGTAGGAATATTTGGCAGAAGAGACCTGCATAGTCTCCTCTGCCCAAAAAAAACAAAAAACCCCTTCCTCTACCCACATGGAATTTTTATATTTTCAGAGCATGCACCTATAGTGTACACTCAGCCCATTCACAACAACTCCATGATGCCATAAATGGGCCTGATGCCAAGGAGGGTGTAACCCAAGCAGTGGCTGCCTGGGAACCCAGAAGTGGCAGTGGCAGAGATGGTGGCAGTGGGGGACACAGCTGGAGACTGAAGAGCATACATGTAAAGGCAAATTTACTCCAATGTGCATGTATGCTGTGCATATGTATTATGGCAAGAACACACCATTCTCATAGTGGTTTTACCACTACTTTAACACTAGTAAGAGCTGGACATTTTTTTAATTAACTTCGGTTGATGCAACATTTTTTAGAACTGCACATTTTAAATATGCCTATAGATGAAAGATGATCCTTGCCAGATCCATCTGGATAAACATGTCTGTTCACACTACCTGAATTCTCCAGTTATTCTCTTCAGGGAAAATCACTCAGAGGGGGGTTTTCTTTTTGGTTTGTTTATATTAGGTCCCTAGAGACATGTTCCGCCAACGTGAATGTTAGTGGAAATTTTTTTTTGTACAAAAGTTTGACTACCAGACTGTACGTACGTGTGTATGTGTGTGTTGCATTGATAGGCTCAGCCATTGTGTAGCACTATGAAGCAGTACAGCCTGAACATATAATAAATCAAACATTGATTCCTCCATACACACACAGAATTACAAACTGTATATGTATATGTATATATATATATATAT
>NW_017306529.1:373086-383940 GCF_000935625.1 Nanorana parkeri
TATATATATATAAAAAGTTATCTAAATGATCACACATTGAAGCTGAATGTTTTCATGTTAAGAAAAAAAATTAAGAGACTATAGCATACAGAAAAGGAACTAAAAAAAAAGCTGTTAAAAACACAAATTTCTCAAATTTTTCCTTCAAATCTTTGATTTGAGCATGGAGGTAGAGATCACCATGGCATGCAGCTGTCAAACCAACATCCCAGGACCACAATCACCCTAGACTGTGGGTGAAGTTTGGTTTGCTATGTAGAGGGCCCAAACCGGGTACTCTGCATAGCAATTAAAGAATTCAAAGCCACCTTTGAGTGGCTACAGTAGCTTCCAGTCTGGCTGATATATTCACTTAAGGCCCCGGCCGGTCCAATCGCATGGACCTGTCAGTTTTTCAGGAGAACCTGATCAGATGCCCAATGCAAATCTATGGGCATCCATGTTTAAAGGGACGGGCGTCAGATCAGTTTCGCTGGAACAGATCATGCTGGATCGGGGTAATCTGATGTAAACTGACATGTCTATTTACATCAGATAGACCAACATAGGGTCTGGCAATTTCCGTTATTACCTCCATTGCAAAAGAGATGTCACAGCGATGACTGCGTACTGCAGAGTGTTTGAAAGGGGCCTAACAGATGAGGGAAGTCAAAAATATTACATTTAATGAGAGCTTGCTTCAGTTATTAATCTACAAATCTCTACATGTAATACACAAGTAAAAAGGAAATCACAAAATTTGAGGTAAACACTGAATGCACTATGCTGTTCTTTTAAAAGTAGTACTGCAGTGAGAGGTATTGCAGGTACAGCCATGGCGAGCCAGGCATTGGCAGCAATGCCTCTGAAAGGGGTCAAGTAAAAGGGTAGGCTTCCACTAACCCTCCATGCACGGACCCCATTGCGATAGTCGGTTCTCACACCACTAAATTAGTCAGGGATACCATACCGCCTTTAAAGTATACGGTCTTCAGTATCAAAAAGAACAAAATATGTTTATAGTTGGATCATCAAGCATTTAGTTTTGCAAACAAATCAATGCAGATAATATGATGTGAGAAGCCCCAATAGAACTAATTAAAAAATATCCCTTTAGATCTTCTATGCAGCATCTTGCTGGGCAAAATGCCAAAAACTGGGCAGGCAGGTTCAAGAGTTACCAAGAGCATTTCAAATTAAAATTTTCATTACATATATCAATGGTTTTCTGAGCAGAGCAATTTACAGGGAGTAATGTTAGCCATGCTGTATGGACAATGGACAGAAGACCCTGTATCCAGTGCTAATTCCCAGAGGAGAGCATGTTCAGCATGAGTGGCAAATACAATCAAAATATGGAAAGCCATAATACTATAATTCATGTCTGAAACAGGACAGTCAACTGCTTGGTGAGCACTAGTGTGATACAAGTAAAATGTAGACTTTTTTTTACAAGTATGACATGTATATGTAAAAAATAATTTCAGGAAATCTATCTGAAATAGGTTCACAAAATGTAGACATCCTAACCTGCATAGGTGTTGCAGATCAATGACCGGATAATATTGATGCAAAGGGGTCAAATAAGAGCAGGAACTTGTCAGACTAGAAACCATCATTTTCAGAAGGATCCTGGGAGAAGGTCCACTGACCTCCACCTCCCCTACAGGAAGCCAGTGTGTAAGATGAGTAACCTAATTTTTTTTCCCTTTGAGAAAAAAAAAAGTGCACTCACACATTGCTCCATGCTACAATTTGAAAAGGCAACTAATCCTAAAATGTAATGCTCACAGAGTGTCATTTAAAATAAAAAATAAAACATTTAATGAACGTGATGGGCTTTTATAGTGCTAGATCAACAATCTCCACTATCCACCATCAATGTGTTATAGTTATACATCCTGCTCCATTGAGGAGCATAAGGACGAAGACTTCCACTGTTGACGGTTCCCAGCTTTTGATCTGACCTGCAGCCCAGACAGGTTCACCTCAACAGCCTTACTAGGCTTTACCGCCAGGAGCCTCCTGGTAAAGCTGGCCATACACCTTACAACCATTCCAAGACTTCGTTTTGCGATGGTTGTAAGGTAATTTAAAAAAGTACGATCTGCCCATCTTGGACAGGCAGATCGTATTTTCGATCATCGTTTTGAGCACCCATCTTCATCAAGTGGGAATCCCGGTAAGGAGTGCGGTATGCTTCCTGTTCATACATTAGAAACGGTTGCACGCCTTCCATACAACTGCCGATCGTACGATCGCAGGATTTCCCACGATTATCGTACGATAATCTGCAGGTTTATGGGCACGTTTAGCCTCTCCTCCGCTGTCCTTTGGGAATTCCAATCAAGCACCTGTCTACAGATTTCACTTGCGCCCTTTTGTGAGGTATATCCAATCTATCATCATTTACGTTCTTGGATCTATGTTGCAACTGGTCTTTGGTGGCATCGTCTATATTAGAGATCCAATTTTGTGGCCACCAATCATGAATGGAGTTTGTATGTGGTTTCCACTGAGACTCTCAATGTCTTATTCACATACAGCACAGATTTCACATGATTGAAGATTTGAATCTTCGTACGAAGGCTAATCTGGATTACATACCATATATTACGGAGCCCTGCAAAAGGGCCTTCGGCTTTCATGATCTGTGTGGAGATGTCAGTCTTAGTTCCACTAAAACAGTGGTTCTCAACCTGTGTAACATTTGTCAACATTTGTCCTTGGTCCTTAAGTCGCGACCCAAGTCGCACTGCAATGGAACGCACGGCATTGTAGTACCGCATTTTCCGGTGATCGCGATTGAACTGTGGGGGGTGCCATTCAAATAAATGGCAACGCAACACACCTCCCACACCACAGCATGTAGTGGTGCGATTGCGTGGTACAATGCATTAATGGCACAGGACTGTTCAATAAAAGCGCTTTACTAGTGTGAACGAGCTCTCAAACACTGACAGACACATACAACCACAGACAATCTCACACTTAACCACAGCCAGAATGTTCCGATCTAAGAGAAGAGGCTGTAGAGCTGGACACAAGGTCCAGCAAAAAAAGGCAAACTAAGTCCGTAGCCTTAGCCGCCTCCAACAATAACACCATCAAGATCTACAACCTCTCATCACATTCTCTTGATGAATTTGAAATTGCTGTACTCCGTAAAGGGCTCAGCTTTGCTCCCAACTCTTCCCCTAACGAATTTGGTATTTTTTTAGATTTACACAGATTTATACGGAGACTTACCCTTCACCGCCATTTCCTGTTGAAAAACGCTAGACCAACCCACCCAATACAGACACCACCAGGATCCTGTCTAGAGACGGACCCACTGGGAGACGAGTCGACCCTCAGGGATTTGGAAACCCTATGGGATGGAGCTGAATTTACAATTGATACCTTACCTTGTATTGATCAAGATATTAGACATTCGAATTTCAGACCCCAGTCCAATTTTTACCCGTACCATTCCAAAGGAAGCTTCCTCTCCACTTTACCAATTGGTACATACAGATTTTAAAAAAACTATGCTCTCAAAAAAAGGAGGTAGAACCACTAATCTTACCCAAAAGGAAAAAATAGCCATCAAAATCTCTTTGCGACAACACAGACATAGTAATCAAAACAGGCAGACAAAGGTGGTGGCCTAGTCATTCTCAACAAGATCGACTATATTGATGAGGCTACTAGACTGCTGTCAGATACCACCACCTATGCCCTACTTCAAAGGAATCCTACCAGCGAATACAAAACGAATTTGGATATACTACTCAGTAAGGCCTATTCCACAGGGGTGTTATCAAAATCAGAATATAAGCTCCTTTCGGTTCAACACCCCTGCACCCCTTACTTCTACCACATCCCCAAAATTCATAAACATCTTACCAGACCACCTGGTAGACCTATAATAGCAGGGATGGATAGCCTCACTTCCAACCTGGCTAGCTATATACAGCCGCTGGTTTTGGATCTTCCTTCCTATGTCAGAGACTCTGGGTATATCCTGGAAATCCTCAAACAGTACAAGTGGAGAGAAGGCTACCTATGGGCATCTTTAGATGTAGCCTCCCTCTACACCTCCATCGAACACCAGTTCGGGCTCAGAGCGGTGCAGCACTTCATGGCCAAATCTGGGAATTTTAATTCTTCCCAAGCCAACTTCATTCTAGAGGCCATAGAGTTCGTGCTGACCCACAATTATTTCTCGTTCCTGGACAGCCAGTATATGCAGTTAAAGGGCACCGCTATGGGGGCCAGCTTTGCTCCTTCATATGCAAACTTATTGATGGGTTATTGGGAAGAGCTCCACATCTGGTCGAATAACCCATTTGGAGCCCACCTAGTTCTGTTCACCAGATACATCGATGACATCCTCATCATCTGGGATGGCACTGCCACAGAATTCTCTGCCTTCGTTAACCACTGCAAGAGCAATCCGTTTCACCTAGACTTTACGTTTGTAACAGACGATAGAGCTATAGTCTTTCTGGATCTTGAATTAGGAGCCAATGACGTGGGAGAGATCTCCTCCAAAACTCACTTTAAACCCTCGGCAGGCAACTCATATTTACACGCTAAGAGCAACCACCACCCAAGATGGATCAGAAAATGTTCCAGATGGGCAATTTGGTAGACTCAGACGTACCTGCACCACAGATGTAGACTATGAGACTCTAAGCAATACCCTGACAAATAAGTTTTTGGACAAGGGATACAATCCTAATCTGATAGAGAAGGCTTTTGACAAACATCGGGTCCACACCTCTAAGAAAATACACAATAGCAGTGATTCTTATAACATCAACTTCTGTACCCAATTTAATGATGGGGCCTTTCAGATCTCTAAGATTCTGAAAAATCATTGGCGCATTCTGAGAGAAGATCCCGTTCTAAAAGAACTCTCTCCCCAGTCTTCCTAAAGTCATCTTCAAGAAACCCAAAGACCTCCGTAGTAGAATAGCCCCCAGCAGACTTAAGTCGAACAGAACATTGAACTCTGGCAAAGGTATCTTTGGCCAAACAGGGTGTTTCAAGTGCAACGTACACAATTGTGGAACATGCGCTTATCTCTGGCACAGAAAAAAGGACATCTCCCTCCCAGGGAGAAAGAGTTTTCCCATCAAACAGTTCATCAACTGCTCAACACAGTTTGTCATCTATTGCATTATCTGCCCGTGGCAAATTATATGTGGGACGCACAATCAGAACTCTGAGGACCAGATTTGGGGAGCACAAGAGGAAGATCCTCAAAAAAGCAGATGATCACTCAGTACCTAGACATTTCCTAGAGACGCACAGTTCGAATCCAGAAGGACTTAGGGTATTCGGCATAGAGACCATACCAGATAATTTGGACGAAGGTCTAAGATACAAAAGATTATGCCAGAGAAAAACCTTCTGGATATACTCTCTGAACAGCCTACACCCCTGTGGTCTCAACGAGGGTTTAGAGCTAGTGTCCTCCCTTTAAATCTTCTCCCAATTGCTCCTTCTTCCTTCCCTCCCTAGTGCAGTTCACAACCTCTCCTGCCATCATCATCCCCATAGTTACTCTGGGCATTTCATTACCATTACTCATCACCATCATTCATTACCGCTACACTGCCATCTCTAGTGATTATGCCCGTTTTATCCCACCCTATCCCTTCCCCAAGGGATACTTTGTGTTGGTCCAAATATTGACTGACCACACAGTGGCATAGGTCGCATCATGGCACTAAACCCTCATCATCAGTATGGGGCCAACCAAAGGGTCTCTACCCTCAAAATACATAACTTTATGTATAATTTACATATGGTTGCTATACATGGTTTAGATATATACAATTTAATTAATTTCATTGTCTTTATCAATTTTATGCCTATAGCCATTTTATGCTAATAGCTATTTTATACTTATAACTCTTTTATATGAATTAGATTACGGTTTTTACTCTTTTTTTTGTGGTGAGTCTATATATGTGCGGGGTGGTTTATAGCCATCCAGTTCACCTTCCTCCTATTCATCTCCTGTAGGGGACCGAGCTCCCACATACATGCCTGCACTCAGCGTTTGCTGTCTGCAGACACTTTGCCGTCCTTGGACGCCAGAGATAGTCCGGTATTTGGGCACTGTGATAGGCCGATTGGCGGTGACACCCTGTAGGCGGAGCCCGATTGTTCAGGACCCCCATTGGCTGGTCACATCACCCCGCCTCCACATGGTTTCCCAGACTGATACCAGACTCTGCCGCATTTACATATTATGACGAGCCCTTAGGACACATCTGCCATTGGTCATTAGCACTTTAAAGGCTGAAGGGAGGAAGGTGACGTTACGTTCTGACGAAGGGGGCGTGCCCCAGAAACACGTTAACGTCATCAGCACACAGGAATCTCCAGTGGATGCTCGCTGCCTGTCATCTTATTATCCATCTCATGTTTGTGAGTACGTCTTTGCTTCTATCTTATGTGTACTGAAATAAAATTGACCTGCACCAGGAAAGGCGCCCCCTTGTGTTTTTTCATAGATCCACAGCCAGAATGTGACATCACTCCATTCCAAACACCTCTATAGGACACATGAGGGAGCTGTAAGCAATGCACCTATGGATGGAGCTCTCTCATAGCTCCAGCCCACCTCAAGCTGATACTCAGGGCCAGGCACCATATTCTGAATAGCTGCTTGGCACGAGAACTGACAGTGCTGCGCTAGGGGAAGGCTGAGAAGGCTCTCGCCTAGAAAAGTGGAAGGCATGCCACGAACCACTGAACACGGGTTTGTGACCCACTTTTGGGTCACGACCCACCAGTTGAGAACCAAGGCACTAAAAGATATACTCACCTTATCACTCAGTCCCACCTGGCTGCTAAACCTGTCTCTGCAGCCTCTTCTCCCCCGAGCTCCGGCACCACCGACATCCTCACGTCCAATGCAAGTCGATTGACTTGCATTGGACATGAAGAAGCAGAGGGACATTTTACAGCCAGAATAGAGGAGGAGAGGCATGTGGTCACCACTGCAGGATCGAGGATCAGGTGAATATACCTTCTTTATTTTAGACTAGACCAAAACAAGCACTTAATCTTTGCAGTGCAGGGCGTAGACCCACTGTAAGGGTTAATGTTAAAATGCCCGGAGTTGTTCTTTAGGGATTTCCAATCTTACCTGCCTATCCAGAAGCTGTAGAAAACACAATATTTTAAACCACTACAGCTCCAACCATCACTTCTTTTCAATTACATTCCTGTAAGTGCTTTGCTCATCTGACAGCTTTAAAGAGAACTTGAAATGGCAAGACAGCAGCTTAATTCATCACCCAACAATCACCACCTCCGCTGATCATTTGTCCACCAGCCAAAGCATTTGTTTGAATCCCAGTCACAAGTCACCTGTCACATGCTCAGGCCATTTAGTCAAAGCATATGATATATTAAAAAAATAAAATAAAATCAGGAGAACATCATCTACGAAAACTGCATTTGAAACAGTTACATTCCTTTTCAAGCTATGCCCCATCCACCCCACCACCTTATTGCTCAGCGAGTTTCCTGTAAAAGTTTAACTTTGACCCACCCCTTTTACCTCCCCCATTGCTTAGTACAGCTGTCCATGAAAAGGATGCCCAATAGGGAGGTCTGTTACAAGGAAAAGTGTGTGGGCGGGGGGCGTGATTTTATCTTACAATAAAAACTATATTTTATTTAAAGGATTTGCATTTAACTCCAGCTGTAAATCTGTGGATATACTGATCAATACCTTGTGGTAACTGGTAACTTCAGTTCTGTTTTTATTGCTGTATGTGTGCCAACTGGAGAGGTTTATCACCGTTTCCTCCAATGACCATTGTCACTGGGACTCAAAGTGAGGGAAAAATACACAGGGACAGATGAGAGATCCTGGTAATATCTCCTTCACACACCATACCGATGTACCCCAGAAGCCAACAGGTGCTGGAACAACTGGTGAATGGCACCATAGTATACAAAGAGGACATTCCAAAGCAGAATAGTGTGCAGACAACATATCTTCTAGATGGAAAATTGAGACACTTGCCCGGTGACAGCTGTCTAAGAAGTGATCTTACTTCCTATTGCATCTATAGGAAAGGAAGTGAAGGGAGTGGGAATGGAGATAGCAACCCCTCGGCCTTGACCATCTAAAGTAGGACATTTTTGGCTTTAGATATACTTCAAAACATTGTCCAGGTTAGGAACATGTACAAGATTGCTCTTTAATACACAGCCTGGGCACACTCTACAAAAGCAGTCTAGAATGCATTATCGGTAATGTAAATAATCAAAAACCATTAGATCCTCTAACACTTAACACCTATGACCAGGGTTAATGCAAATATTAAAGTTTATGACAATACATAGAATAGTGTAAATAAAATACAGGAAAGCTGGATGTAGACCAGAGAAATAACAGAACAATTGTATAGAAGACCTTTTACTCCTAATTACCACTAAGACTTCCTACTGCAAGAGATGCATTATTCACAAAGGTCTTGTAAAATATTTATGGATTAATGTGTTACCTTTAGACTTCTGAGGTCTACACATATTTGGGTCAGGAATTGCAAGCAAAATGGAAAAACCTTTATTCTGGCTATTATATACTGATTGTATGTGTATATAAAAAACCACACACTTTTAGTTTTGTTATTTTCATGTTTCATCCTTTATGCTGGCAATATAAAAACACATTGCATATATACAATAGCATGTTAACCTTAAAGCAAACCTCCAGCCATAAACTAGATTAAAATGAACAGCTCATTTAAAGATTTCAAAACTAGTGTTTGCTACAATTGTTAACCTCATTTCAGAGCTTTCCCACCACAGCATTTTTTTTTCTTCACCGTCCTAGACGCTCAAGTCTGAGAGCCAGCATGGTTTTGAAACCTATTTCCTCTGAGCCCAGGTGAACCTGGACCTGCTTCTGCCTGTGACTGGACTGTGAAAGCAGCAACACAGTGATTAGCTCATCTCTGTCACTCTGCTGTCTCATCCTATTACACTACAGCCCCGTACATGGACAGCAAGAGGCCAACTTCATGCCATATCCAGGCACTTACTCCGCTTGCATTAGAAAGCTATATTACATCTTCCTAGATTTTAGCATTAACTATGTGGACGGGGTTATGGGGTTAGATCCAGGGTGTGTTTTGATACAGGACGTGGTTAAAGTGACACTAAAAACTAAAAAGTTAAATCCTAAAAATGCTATTAAGTACTTAATAAAAACAATGCATCTTATGTGTGTATCACTCGGCTGCAGATCCTCAAATCTCTGAATTGGTGCTGACACTGTCTTTCCTTCTGGAGGGTGGCTACTTTTGTTTTCCATGGTCCTTGTGTGTGCTGTAAAGTAGCCACTGCTCCAAGCTCACTTCCGTGATGGACTAAATATAGTTTACTATATGGTATTTAATACAAAGAATTGGTTCTGAGCCACCAGGGAAACCAGGACACTCCTAATATAGTAGAAGCAAAAAAAAAAGGAAGAAAAGTGGGGCTTTTTAGGTGTCATTCTAAGCATGGAACACATATATTGCACATTTGTCTGTTAAAAATTCAATTTATTATACAAATAAATAAATTACACACCCATATCATCTTCCTATATATAGTATAGTCTAAAATCACAAAAGGCTTATGACCTTCCTGGACCACATGGCCACATTCTAGGCATCGGAATTGCAATCATCATGTGCCCTTCTGGAATTGTATTCCAGAATCCTGCTGCACACCTTACTGGGTATCCCCGTCAGCGTGGGTGCTTGAAGTGAACGCGGATGGCGCCACCAATATTGAAACTTGTTAAAGAGGTCACCAGGACACCATATTGAAGAACACATCTCTTTGACACTTCATGTCAAAACAAATAATGTTTTGGGGCCACACAGGGTCCCCTTGAAATGACAACACAGCTAAAGAAAAACCTATCTTCTATAGCTAAATCAAAAGTGCAAATGAACAGAAAACCACTCCCACCAATCCCCCGCGACACGTTCCCACCAAAAACTTTGCAATTTAACATGAGGACAATGTGTATATTATTGGCATAACATTAATAAAAGCATACCTGAAAAACACATTAAACATGATATAGTAAAAATGTTCTAAGACAATAAACATTTTAATTAAAGCCATACTCTTCTGATAAATGAATGTCATGGTTACATGCAAACTAGCCTACAGATGTGTGGTAAGCACTTCACATCTTTCGTCATGTGCTTAGCAAGACAGGATTGGTTGTAGGGAGTCATTGTCACACCCCATCCGCTGCCCATGTGCAGGAGGGACTGACAAAAGTAAAAATGTGTGCAACTCCATAGACAAACCACCTAAAATGATTGACAATATGGTGTGCTGGTAACATTAACATCCTTCTGGAATTGGACACATGAGGACAAGCACAGGAGGAAATCAAAAGACAATGCTCTTGCCATCAATAGTACCACCTACATTGAAAGATTTGCTTTTGATATTGTGCAGTTAAAGAATAGGGATAAATGTGCAAGACACTGAGCGAAGGAGCCATTTAAGTTTTGATGCCCACTCTATCGCAGAGAAAATCTAAACCAATGTGGCAGTAGTGACTGCAACCTACAAGGCACTGGGCCAAATAGCAGCCTGTCTGTGATGCCATAGTTCTACTGTGATGTCACAGGTTGGCACACTCTTGCCCAGCCTTGCTTCACCAGCAGTGGCTCCTGTGGAGGGCAGGAACAAATGAATTATTTTTATCAATACAGGATTTATTTACCGCCAACAGTTTGCGCAGCACTTTACTGGGATTTCCATTCAACTCTATGGAAACAGATCACACCTTTGCAATTTGTCACGCATAAAAAAAAAAAAAAAAAAATTGCCTGTAGGCCAAAA
>NW_017306529.1:384080-387020 GCF_000935625.1 Nanorana parkeri
AAAAAAAAAAAAATGAAATTGCCTGTAGCGCAAAAGGGTGCAGGAGCTATTTTTGGGTGATTTTCACATGATTTGGGTCTCTGACATCTCTAGGCATTGAAAACCACATGGTTTTCAAAGCAAAAAAACACCCAAACACAGCTCACCAGCGCAATCACCTAGGTGTGAACCTAGCCTAAAAGGAAAAAGAAAAACATTTCCAGGGTTTTTTTATAATTAACTTTGATCTTATTTCCTAAAATATAGAGTATTTAAAACAAAAGGGTTTACATCTACTCTAAAATCCAGTAGCTTTTAGCACCTCCCTTTTCTAATTCATCCGGTCTTGGAAAATCTGCATCTGCCTTGACAAATTCTGTTATTTGGATTGAGATAACAGAGTTACTTGTGTGGATATAAACGCAGAGGTATGTTTATAACCTGACACTAGTTAGAACTGAAGTTAACTGAATAAGCAGCAAAACATCTTCCATAGAACAAGTTCTGTTGAATGTGACTAAATCCTACTAGCTGACCTCTCCCTTCTCTTATCTGAATCTAGAACAAAATGGAGTTGGGCTTTAAAGATAAACAGTAGTACAATACATATCGGCTTTTACTTTTCCTGCAAAACGTTGTGATAAGGCCGGTCAGCAAACGCAGATTTGTGAATATGCATAGCTACTCTATACAAGCTATTGACCTACCAGAATGGTCTTCTGTATCTAAAGGTTTCTTTTAATAAAGTACAGGGTTTATTCAAACAAGATTACTCACATGTCAAACCCTGACCTTCTACTGAAAATTCACACAGAAAATCTGAAACAGGAAGATAGTACTATAACTTACTGTCCTATTTCCTTCTTCACAGTGTTTACAGGATATCCTTCTATTTAATGTTTATTTGGAACATTACAACTGGCCCGCCTTTCACGTGGTTTACTAGCAAATGCAAAACAAAGTCTATTCTTCTGTTGCAATATTTTTATTAGAGTTTTACAGGGGTACAGTAAAATACAATACAATACAGATATTCTGACTCTGCTATGGGGACCATCTCATGGGGGTGAATAATAATTGGAAAGTAGCATGATAGAACTGGGGATAGTTTTTATGAAGGTAGCGTGGGCAGGATGTCGTGGAGAATCTGGTCTCCTGCAGGCAGATGACATCCGCATGGCAGGAGGAGTAGTATGAGAAAGCCTTATGCCGTTTGGAAGGTGAATTGAGCCCCTGAACGTTGTGTGAAATCAATACAAACTTACTAGCCATTAAAGGAGGAGAAGTGGGATGATGCTTGAGATTGCAGCCGCACACCACAGTAGGGGTAGATAGGGTAGTCCGCACGGTCCAGTGAGAGAGCCTGATTTGATGGGTAGGATGTTGATCCAAGAGAGATGTAGGGGAGGGAGGGGAAGAAAACCTTTAGGGTAAGACAAAAAACAGGTTAAAACAAAAAAACGGAAGAACCATAAGGTACAACAGTAGCAGCCGTCCGTGAGGATCGGCCTCGCAGGTAACGGGATCGGAACTATCCGTCCCATTGCTTGCCATGCGGAGGGGTGTTACCACCGATCCCCATGGAAAGCGATATCTTGTCAGTCATGACTACCTGAATAAAGCCATTTACAACTACCAATTAACATCAGACATCAACGGAGTCTAAAAAGTAAACAGGTGCTTCAGCCCGCAAGAACCGGAGTGAGCGCGGGGGCGTCCGAGGGAGCCGGCATCATGGTACCCCGGTCATATGGGAGCACAACGGGTACTCGCCCAGGTGGCAAGGGCAGGGGCATCGACAGCATCAGTAAGCAACCTCAGGCACCCCGCTTCTCCCTCAGTAACTTATAGGTTGACGGCCCAGTGGCCAACTCGGTGGAGGGCAAACTTTAATGGGGGAGTCGCTAAGAAAAACTGGAACCAGGTGGACCTCACGCCATCAGGTCGGATCTGCTGGAAGGGGGTTGTCTCTCTGCTTCTTCTGCGGGGATGTTCGCTTCTTCTGTTGCCTCTCCCAGATTGGGCTCGGTGGGACTGTAAGACGCTTCTCTTTCTGTGATGAAGTGTGCAGTTGTGAGGGGGGCAGTAGAGATAAGTCCGTGAGAATCTTGCGGAGGTCGTCTGGGGTAGATGCTGCAAACGGTTTCCCATCCCAGTTGAATAGCACCTTAAAGGGGAACCCCCAGCGGTACGGGACGTTTTGCGCTCGGAGCACTTCCAGCATGGGTTTCAGCTCTCTCCGCCGTTGGAGCGTGGTTGGGGAGAGGTCAGCATAGATTTGATACGGATGACCCTGGAAGATTAGGTCTCTGTGTCCTCTGGCGGCAGACAAAATGGCCTCTTTGGTCTTATAGTAGGTGAACTTGATGATTATGTCCCTTGGAGGACCATCGCGTCGTCTTTGTGCCAGGGCCCTATGTATGCGATCGAATTCTAGGCGATCAATAGGGATAGATGGAACCAGTTCCTGAAAAAGAGCTGTGGCTGAGGAAGTCAAATCCTCCATGAATTCAGGTAGGCCCCTAAGCCGCAGATTCCCGCGTCTGGCGCGGTTTTCTAGGTCTTCCAATTTGTCTAGTGCGACCCCCAGCTGCTCAGAGATTGAATCAAATTCCCTCTCTTGAGATTCCACAATCGTAATCACATTGTCCATCTTGGTTTCTAGAAGATCTGTGCGGGTGCCTATCTCTTTAATTTCAGACGATAACACTGCAGCCAGCTTGTCAGTTGCCAGAGTTAGCTCAGTTTGCAGCATCGTGCGGAATTTATCCAATAAGGCCATGTCCCTGACACTCACTGGGTCGTCTGCTGGGGTCAGGGGCATGCTATCGAGGGATGAGGAATCAAATACCTACTCTCTGCTTCTTCTGCGGGGATGTTCGCTTCTTCTGTTGCCTCTCCCAGATTGGGCTCGGTGGGACTGTAAGACGCTTCTCTTTCTGTGCTGAAATGTGCACTTGT
>NW_017306529.1:387210-388715 GCF_000935625.1 Nanorana parkeri
GGGGAGAGGTCAGCATAGATTTGATACGGATGACCCTGGAAGATTAGGTCTCTGTGTCCTCTGGCGGCAGACAAAATGGCCTCTTTGGTCTTATAGTAGGTGAACTTGATGATTATGTCCCTTGGAGGACCATCGCGTCGTCTTTGTGCCAGGGCCCTATGTATGCGATCGAATTCTAGGCGATCAATAGGGATAGATGGAACCAGTTCCTGAAAAAGAGCTGTGGCTGAGGAAGTCAAATCCTCCATGAATTCAGGTAGGCCCCTAAGCCGCAGATTCCCGCGTCTGGCGCGGTTTTCTAGGTCTTCCAATTTGTCCAGTGCGACCCCCAGCTGCTCAGAGATTGAATCAAATTCCCTCTCTTGAGATTCCACAATCGTAATCACATTGTCCATCTTGGTTTCTAGAAGATCTGTGCGGGTGCCCATCTCTTTAATTTCAGATGATAACACTGCAGCCAGCTTGTCAGTTGCCAGAGTTAGCTCAGTTTGCAGCATCGTGCGGAATTTATCCAATAAGGCCATGTCCCTGACACACACTGGGTCGTCTGCTGGGGTCCGGGGCATGCTATCGAGGGATGAGGAATCAAATACCTCAGGTGTGAGAGTCGGAGAGGCCCGCGGTTCCTCGTGCTGAGATACGTCCGCCATCTTGGATCCCCGTCGGCTGCGTGTGAATCGCCGCTCTTTCTGCCTCCTGGATCGCCGCATCACGCTCCGCGTGTGGACGAGTGTTGTGTCCGGGGGTTCCGGTGGCTGGATGGTCGGTCAGGTAGGCTTATGGTGGCTTTTGTCTGCTTTCCAGGGGATCGGTGGAGCGGAGCTCACTCAACCAGCGGCCATCCTGGTCGGCAGCTCGCCACGCCCCCCAAAGTCTATTCTTCATTTGTGAACCTTGTGTTACTTCATGAAAATATGAAATAAAGTCTGATTAAACAGTTCTAGTTTAGTTTAGAAGAAAACTGACTGTAAAAATGTCTCGTACTGGTGTCTTTATAGCAAAAACGTCTTGCTACTTTGGCCTTGCTAAAGAACGCACTTGATTTTACAATGTTGACTCAAAGCCTTTTATAGCATATACACTCTTTAGATTTGACAGACACACAATAATCTGTTTGCTGAATTCTACAAACCAAATATCATCAACCAGTGATATATAGGTTAATACGGAGCCCACTGTTTATACCCTACACAAATCTTAATTTGAAACTTAAAATTACACTAAAGTTACGAGTTAGAGAACTATGGGGTTAAGGCTTTTCCCCATAGTTCTCCTTAGGTTAACGGGAGGACACAAACTAGCGTCCTCCTGTCACCCTAAGCTCAGTATACCGCGATCTACAGCTCGCGGTATACTGAGACGTCACAGTACACCGCGAGCTACAGCTGTACAGATATGAAAAGGTTACATTTGATAACCAAGTGTATTCTGCACTAAAAATCATACACACACACACATTATATATATATATTTTTGTGGGGAACCCCAGGGGTACACATGCGTCT
>NW_017306529.1:388812-426615 GCF_000935625.1 Nanorana parkeri
ATCTAGTTTGCCATTTCAAGGTCAGTGTAGAAGGAAAAGTAATTCGGGGGGGGTTAAGGAACCACACACACACTTTGGGTTTAACCAATAATGTTTGGCGTATATAAATTCTTAATGGTTCGCATAACTAGACTGCCCATTGCTCAAATATTGTCCCCATTTCTCATGGATGTGTGGTGAACATGCTGACAAAAGTAGTGAGGACAACTCATTTGTGCACGGTTGCTCCTTCACTGCCAATCAATGGTCCAGGGGTGTGTTCATATCCAGGTTGCGTTGCTATTGTGGAGATCGAAGACCTGTCTGGGCCACAAAACTGGCTACACAGATCACAAATGCTTTGTAAAAAAAAAAAAAAAAGAAATGAGATCCCATTCATTCATTTCAGCTGAATATTTGTTTGATTGGAGCTCTACTTTAAAATCAATAGAAAAATATGGGATAGCAAAGAACGGGGCCACACCAGTTTTTCAATAGAAAAATATGGGAGAATAGGGCCACACCAGTTTTACAAAAGCCACAAAGGAGTCAGGCGTTTCTGGATTTTTGGGGAATTCGTATTGCTTCCAGAAACATCATATAATAGAAGGGGCATAGGACCCAAGGATAACAAGAAATGAGCTCTTGCTAGATAATAGATACAGCTTTAAGCCTGTAATTCTTCTTACAGACCCAAGAGGTTTGTTTTTTTGGAACAAGGTTTTCCTTTGGCAGATTTTCCACATAATCTTACACAATGTAACAAACGTGTCTAGTTTGACAAGTTTTAAAACAAATATGCAAAAAAAAAAAAAATGCAACACAAAAGAAACATTACCAAAAAAAAACAAAACCCCAAAGTTGATTAGAGGCTAGGTTAAAAACTAGCCCAGGTCCTTAAAAAGGTACTGCAAGGTCCCCACACTCAGCACCGTTTTCTTTAAACTTTTAGAATGGGTCAGGTTCACTTTAAGCCAGCCTCTCTCAACCAAGGGCACCTTGAAATTCTCCTGATGTGAAGGGCAGCTTTTAATGTGAAGATGGTTTCTGATGTGAAGCGGAAATCTGATGTGAAGGGGAACTTTTTTGTGTTTTTGCATTAGGTCCCCTCTTAAAATGGTGTTTTGACTGGAAAAAAAAGTTTGAAAATGCTGCGGTAAGCCATCCAGCTAAACAAACAAGCTGATGAGTATTTAGGCTGTGTAAAGGTGGCCACACACCTTACGATAATCGCGGGAAATCCCGCGATCGTACGATCATAAAGGTGTGTGTGGGAGCCGTGCGACCTCTGCTACTGTAAGGTCGCACGACTTTTATCTTAGGAACATGTTCAAAATACAGGGCAATCACCCCCTTTTGATGCCTTTAGACATGGGCACCAAAAGTTCATAAATGCAGTTGTATAGTTTGTGTTATTGTAAAGAGAAATACAATTTATTTAAGCACTCAAGCAAGAACCTTGGCTGACTTATAATCTGCATAATTACAATTATCACAATTCTGAGCACCACTCTTTCAGCTTCTTCAATAAGAAAGCTCTTTGTCCTCACCAATGCAGCTGTGATTTGCATGGTGGCATTCTCCAATATTAAACACACCATCTTTATGCACGAGTCATGTTTTAAATATTTCGCTAATTTTTCTCTGTGCATTCATACACACATAGCTCAGAGGCAAACAGGAGACCACGCGACTGTGCGTCAATGGTAGCACACTATTGTTATTTGTTTCCTAGAAAAAGCTCAGCCTATTCCCAAGCGTCTGACAAGATTAATGTGTAAACCTTTGCAGGGGAAAGTAATTTAATTCTGCTTTAGAAAAGGAGGACTTTTAAAACTCACAACTTTACAATTGACATAACTTCTACTCCGCACCCAGTAAAGATTTACTTAACCTCCCTGGCGGTCTGATTATGCTGGGTTTTAGCATGCCAAAGCGGTACATTGTTTTTCATGGCAATTTGTTGTTTTATATTGTAGGCCTGTAATTCTTAGTAAATCTTAGGAATAACTCACCTAAATCTGCCGAAACAAGAGTCCAGTAGACATCCCGGGTATGATAAAGTTTGAAACATGAAATCATAAATTATAATATAATAAAAATGGTCCAGTAAATGGGAATTCTGGGGGGGCTGCCTGATCCGTACCACAGTCAATAGAGTACCAAGTTCGCACATCACTGAGCTCGATTGCAGAATCGTCGCTGTCGTCACTTTGTGTCCGATGACGAATTTCCCAATGAATCGCTAACACTCAATTCTGCAAGTGATTCAATTTACTATTGCTGTATTCTACCTAGTCTAAAACTGCTTTTGACCAAAAGGGACGCTTTTTGGATGCCATGCTTTTGACCAAAAGGGACGCTTTTTGGATGCCATGGATGTTCAAGTTTCCAGGCAGAAAGAACAGTAAAAGTGCAGGTAGGGCACTGGACAAAGCTCTAGGGACAACATTGAAGTGAAATAGTTTGATACATAAATATAATTATAGCAGATTACATTGTATTGTGTGTATTCTGTGTAAATGTCATGTTTTCACTTTTGAATTTCCCGCCGGCTCCGCCCCCCGCTGATGCCCGAAAACGAAACTGAAAGTCTAATGCCGGCATCGGCAGGGCGCATGTTTAGTTTCGGGCGTACATATCCGCCTTCTTGGGAAACCCCTACCTGCTGCACCAGAGACCCTCCAGACCCCACACTGCACCCCTTAGATCCTATGCTGGAGACACCTGGGCGGCACCCCTCTAGCAGAGCGGCAGCACAGAGTAGGCAGCTATATATTTTGCATTGCTGTATAATGTATTGCAGCAATTTGGAGTCCCTCTAGAACTGGGAGTCAGTGGTGCAGTGTTTGGAGCGGCAACCGGGTCCTGGCACTTCACCACTGCCTTAAATACATTAATCTTTATTGTGTTAGAAAAACATTTTACATGGGGAAAAAAAAAAAAAAGGCGGCATCAATGGATACTTGAGGAAAAGTTTCGATGCATCCCTAAATATATTAAAATCATTTTCCCCTATACGCTCACACAGCAGAAGTGCTCTGTCTTCAGGCTTTTTTTTGTCCATTAGAAACTTCAAGCGCTGCTGTTCTATATGGGATGAGTCATTCTGATTCAGACTGGCTTCACACCTAGGTTTACAGTTTCATGCATCTTTTTTTATTACTTAGGGCAGGGGCATTGACATTCCTAGGATAAGACCTTATAACCTGCGTCAATGGATGATTAAACGGACATTAATTTTTTTGGCCAACTCATGTCAACATACCACATACAGTATGTGAACCAGCAACACAATAGAACTTCTGCACATGTTTTTATGCATAACAAGCAAAACTTTGTATTAACCCTTGCAGTGGGGCTACCCCTACAAAGGTTTACGTGCTCATTTTTGCCTAGGGTGCAAAATAAAGTTATACTCACCTGATCCTCCAAGCCGCCTGGCTGTGACAGCGCTTCCTTTAGCCTCTCTCCCCGGCTACAGCGATGGTACGTCCCTCTGCATCCTCATATCCTATGCACCGTGTATAGAATGTGATGACTCGGGGACCCAAGACCGCTGTTGACGAGGGAGAGAGACTCCAGGGACTGGAGTATAGCTATTTTTTTACCCTAGGCAAAAAAGGAGTCATCAACCCTTGCAGTACGGGGGTAGCCGCACTGCGAGGGTTAATGAAAATCCTTAACCATTCTGGTGTGTGTGTGTCAGCTTGAGCCCTGTAAACTGCAGACTTTATAACAGGAGAAAAAGGGAATTAAAAAATAATAAAGCTCCACCCACTGGCTGGATAGGAGAATACATAATATACAGATGTAATTTATATTTACACAAGACTAAAAAAAATATAAATTAGGATAGCTAGATAAGGATAGATAGATATATAGATCGATCTATCCAATCTATATAGATCTAGATAGATATAGATATATACACACACACACACACACACACACACACACACACAGTGTAGTATACTACACAAGATTTCCAGAATTCCCATCCCCCTTGATTATTGTCTCACTGTCTGCACAGAATGACGTAAAAGATAATCCTGGGAACATCCTCAGGTTTCCTACAGCGAGACTGATACTCATCAAGAGTACTTGGAGCTTCAGGTGTCTCACTATGCGTTGTGTTACTACCATGCTCTAGGGTGCGCTGCATGAGGGCAGTCTACTCATTTAAAGAGTATAAAATCCACACAAAAAAATTTTTTAGAGAGATAGATAGATTAGATAGATAGATTAGATAGATAGATTAGATAGATAGATTAGATAGATAAAGCAATGTGTGTCAATATTCTCTGAATATGTATCAACCTAGAGGAAAGGTTTAGTTTCTCTACAAATCTCATTTTAAGATTATAGATCAAAAGCTCTGTGTAATCTGTTTGCACACAAGAAGAAAGCCATGCGCTTTTTTGTACTATAAAATACTGCAATATATTTACATATCAAAATACATAACACTTTGCTGGCTATTTCCATCCTGAACATATGCTCTATAAAATGCCCAGAGGAACAATGCTGCGAGACACAAGCATCTGCAAAGAAGCAGCAGGAATTTTAAGAGGAGGACATATTATGCAGAGATTAGTACAACATTAGGGATAATTTAAAACTAGCAGCACAAACATCACATATACAGACAAAAGTGGGGCATTGAAAGAAAGTTCATATTTAAAGTGAGCTGAAGGGGAAAAAAACAATCCCAAATCACTTTACCATCTTACCGGATGCAAGATGTCTCAGATTATCCATCCAACTGAAGTCATGAAAACCAGAACACAGGATGCAGGTTGGCTCTTTGTACAAAAGTAATCAAATTATAATCTGCGCTAACTGAATATTAGTATAGTGTTTACATGTGTCCCTGCAAACTAACAATACCATTACCTTATCTTAAAGCTGAACTCTGGCCAATGTTTGGCCACTTACACCGTAAAAACAAGTGTACATTAAAGTGCGTGCAATGCGTGTCCACTGCTGTGTTATGTAATGCTCTTAAGCAGGCCAAACAGTGCAAATTCCGAAATTCGTACAGTGGGTGCCACTGTCTGCACCCATCGATCCGAAGATTGAAGGAGCCAGTTGAAAAATCTTCAAACGAATGATGCTTGCAGCCAATCAGCTGCAAACATCCTTTGTGTATTCAGACAGCAGCCAGCAAGAAAAATAGGAAGCATTCATACATCAACGCTTGTAAGTTTGATAAAATATAGAACAGTGTATGGTCAGCTTTAACTTTCACTCCCCCAATATAGTACAGTCAAAGCCAAAGACCAGCAAATAAACTTGCAGTTTGGCTGGAGTACACTCTACATCAGTGGTTCTCAACCTGTGTAACCACAGGACCCACATTTGTCCTTGGTCATTAAGTCGTGACCCAAAAAGAATCGAATTATAACTTATGCCACAGAACAACTTGTGCAGTATTCAACAATGTATATATGCCCCAATACCGCAGAATCCACCGCACACGGCCTGACTCCCCAATACCTCAGAGACTTGGCAGAGAAGTCTCGGGATTCAACATCACCTGTGGCTTTGGGGCAACGCTAGTGCCCCAGTCTCATTTACCTCTAGTTACCTATCACTGATATTAAAAAGGTATGTTTTTATTAATTTGTCACAATAGCACCATACAGTAAAAGTGTTACATGTTACTACTTGATATGGTCACACATCCGTACTAAAATTTAACAACTTTGGCACAAGGCATCTAACTACCTACACCTCGCCAGAAATGTGCAGCAAATGCCTTATTGAATCGTCCCCATAATGTTTTAATGTATTCCCCTTGGTTCGGGCATCGAATATGAAGTACAGCATAGTAACTGCAGCTCACCCTCTTGCCTAGCTGGGCTGCTGACTTATGGAAGTTAAAGAAGAAAACCAATGATGCTTGCCTGTAACTGAAAGGCATCAGACGTTTTTACCCGTAGATTCTAAAGGCCGGATTTACTCAAGCGTAAATGTGAAAAGTGAACATAGACAGCCAATTACGTGCAGGGGAATTACAAAAAATAAATAAAACAGAACTTTCATTGCCCTTGATTGGATGTTGTTGAAATGCACAGAGGTTCATGTCATTGAAATTCACCTCACTACACTAAATATTAGAGGCGACACATGCAGAAGAATGATTGTTCCGCTGAAAGAATCATATCTTCTAAGATTGTTTGCGCTATATAGGCAGTAGATATGCAGTCATTTTCATTCAAGTAAATCTAAACCCAATCACTGAAATTTAATATAACTTTAAAGTGACATTAAACTCAGACGTTAAATCAATGAACGCAAAGCATGGCACCCTCTATGGGAACAAAGTTGTGCCCTAGATCCCACAATGACACTCTATGGCTATCATTGGTTGAGTGCCAGTCAACAGAAAAAATTATACAATAGCTGCCTGTTAACTATTAAAAGGTAACCTGCAAAAAAGACATGTAGCCTGCAATTACTAACCCCATTCTAAAAAAATAGCTGACTAGTGATAAGCCTGGGATCGGTGCAAACCCAGTTCACCTCAGCTTGCCCAAGCCCACACAAAACTGTACTGCCACCCCCTTCTCCAACCCCAATCGGTTGTGGAGAGGTGCATTACCCACCATACAGCTATACCTCACAAAAAGGGGTGGGGAATGCGTCCACGGTAACTACTGCCACTGATTGGGGTAGTCACAGTTTTGAATTGGCCAGACTCCTCTACTGTTGGCCCTTCCTGTACATTTTGTTCCCCAGCTCAGTGATTAAAAGTACTGAGACAATGGGATCAATATAATAGCCAGTCAATCCACATTTCAGCAGGCCAGCAATGGCAGCCTAAATATTAGAAGTTGAACATTCATAGAACATATGTTATAGTTGGTAAACAGTGGCACAAGTGGAACACAGTTAATGCAAAAGAAGGTGATACACAGCTGACTGAGCTACGTTAAGCATTGCGCTAACAATTGCAATGCAGGTTTAGTATCTGCTTCCAGGATGAGCAGAGATTTTGGTTCTTTTCATATCCAAGAACTAAAGAATTTTCAAATACTACTCCAAAATCCAAAATGCATGTTGTCAGGAAGGTGCCCATAAACACAAGATACTCTGAACAATTGAAGTGGGATTTGGAGACCGTTGCACATTTATGAACATTATGTCATCACGTAGAGTTGATCAGATGGATGATAGTAATTTCCTAGCAGATTCCTATTATTCCCAGTGACAGCACCAAAGCTGTCTGAAATGTACATGAATATGCATATCACAGTTTGATCTCCTGAATGTTGTCACCTTGATACTTTACAGGTGAAATATCAAGGGATATAACGTAAGCCCAGAGTACCAAAATAATATAGCATATGGTTCAGGGAAACAATCCACACTCATTAACCGCTACACTCTACATATTCTCTATATGTTACAAAAATACACACTTTAATTAATTATGGTCTTATCCTGGGAGGAGGCAAGGGGTGGGCTTTTGGCCATGGTCTAAATTTTCATCCACTAAGCTCTTGTTGCAGGGAGAAGAAGATGCCTCGTCTTTGCTATAAATCTGAAAATGCATGCATGCATGCATGCATGCAAGATATATTGACACCCTTGCTGGACAAATAAAAAGAGACCGTATTATATATCTGATTGAGTCCTATGTTCAATTGTTATTTAGTCAGGGTCAACTATAGTCATATTAAAATGTACAATATTACCACATTCCATTTATGGCAGAGTGAACAAGACAATGCCTGTACTAATTGATTATGTGGGTCACAGGTCAGCAATAGAAGTCTATGCATTCATCTCATGACAGATAAATAGGTGCACTACCGGCAAAGTTTAAACAAAACCTGTTAGTATAATATGGTAAAAAGTTGCATGCTGCAGGGTTGTAATTCTCTCCCTGGCTTCAATACCTATAGAGGTTTCTTAATTGGAGTAAGCATTCAGGATAGGAGCTCAGACTTTAGACCACTAGCTGCATGCTTGTCTCTTGTAGTAAAGGAAGGATCAGTAGATGTATCTTCTAAAACTATGTAAGAAGTGGCAGCTCCATTATTTTCACCCTTACAGACTCACTCTAAAGGGCCTGTTCACACAAGCACATTACTGTACTCTGCAAATTACACTACACGTGGTATGTGTGGCGGAAAATAGAAATATAAGCACACTGCAATGCACCTAGGCAGCACACCAAACCATCCATGTGTTGTGATGTGCTATATTAAAAAAAGATAAATAATGTATGTGTGTTACTATACGCGTGGTGAGCACATTTAAAATGCGCCCAATTCCTTTTATTAAATGCGGAAAACAATGTGAAGCATTGGACCAATTGTGAGCATCCTGAAGGAAACCTTTCCTGAGGCAAACACAGTGGCTGCCATTGCGGACATCTCATTTTGCCAAAACTAGTTGCCTGTCATACTGACCCACTGGCTTCAGTACTTTGGAGTCACTAACCCTGTCGATTCCAATATGCAGACTTGTCCTCAGGTCAATGACTCATTATTGAAACCAAAATGGTCAACATAGCTAGCGGTTTTCAGAAAAAAGATATAGCAGCCCCACATTTCTCTTAGGAAAGGTTTATTATAATATATCCTGAGCAAGCATACAGTTTATGACTGCTGACTGCCCCAATATGCAGACTTGTCTTGGGGTCAAGGACTCCTAGTAAAAAGGAAAGTATTATAATACAATCTTGCAAGCAGCACCTAAGCTCCATTCTCCTTGCAACAAATAAAACGTTATATATTCTTTAGTACAAAAAAAGTTACAGTTTAATAATACTGGTGTAGCCTTCAGGAAGCACAAACAAAACCATTATATTGAGATGGAAAAAAAAAGGATTCTTAACATACCCCTCCTCTTCATTTCTTTACCTGTAGCATACTGAAGCATTTTTTTCTTTCTCCTTATACTGACAGTTCCATTATAATCATGGGCATCTTCACACACTATGAAAGTTCCACGCAGTTCTGGAATCATTTCGATGGACCCCAAACTGATAGATTCCCCAAAGACAGGCCTTCTATGAAGAGCTGGCTACCTTGACTTAGGTACAGTATGAAAAATATTCCATCGTTTGATAAAAATATTTGAGTCAATCACCATGCAGCTCAAACAGCTTTCAGTCTATTGTTCTTTTTTCATTTTTTTTTTTCTCTATGAGCAATATGCTTTAAAAAAAACCAACAAGCTGTATCTCCTACAGGTCAAGCCTCCTATGAAGAAAGCACGTGGTATACTGTTAGCTTTACATGGTCAGGTGGGTAGGTTAAAGTCATTCAGTGCTAAATGAATCCACCTGGGTTCCACAGACATATCAGAAAGCTGGAGCAGACTTCAATGAGAACCGGATTGAAAAAGTTCCACTTTGTTTAAAAAAAATATTATATATCTGTTTGGAACCAAAGGTCCAAGTTTGCAATTATAACTTGGGAACAAATGTAGTGTCCTGCATCCATTCTCTAGGAAGAAGAAAGTTATTTTTTTAATGGACATGATGAAGATCTGCACTACAGGACTGTGTACTTTAGGGTGGGAGCATACAAGCAGTTGTTAATAGCTCTCTCATGCTACTAAAGTTGCTAGCAATTAACCCCTAAGTCTTGATTCACACCTAAAGCTGGCAATACACCTTACAATTATCTGCAGATTTTCTGTGGTCAGATGGAAAAGGTGGAACAGATTCCTCCATCTATACTTACGGTAACTGTGTGGATGGAGCAATCTCCACCTGGGCCAAGCTTCAGTATCTTGCTAGTCAACCCCGCTGGCTCCCAAAATACCTAAACAGTCTGATTGGATGAAAGCATTGTTCAGGTGTTTTGAGAGCCAGCGGGACCGACTAGCAAGATACTGAAGCTTGGCCCAGTGGGAGATTCCTCCATCCACGCAGTTTAGCACGGAATGGGACGTTTTTGGCTCCATAGACTTCAATGCAAATGAGCATTTTTCAAGCCTAAACAAATATTTCTTCCTCTGAATAACTAGCTTTCTATTGGCTATCACACAAATGCTCAAGCCTAAATGTACCTGAAAAAAATATGCTGCAAAATTGCCTGTAAATGCTAACGCTTAGGTGTGAATGCAGCCTAAGAGCAGTGATCAGGCAACAAAGTGATAGAACAAATACCTATGATGTAAGCTACACATGTAGCATGTATTAATGTCACATAATTGCAATTTGTTCTAAATTTGTGCGATTAATTGCCACTACATGTTAACTTTGTAGATAACACCATAATGATCCATTTGCTCCACAGTATAGTGATTCTGGTGGTAAAATTAAGGGAATTAAAAGGACATAATGTACAGTATATGCTTCTGGCCATAGTTGGTTGGCACCTTACAGTGTAGCTGCACAGCCTTTGGTCATCTATATTTAAACTGAGGAGGACCACTCTGGGGGACCTGTGAAAGTGGAGTCAAGGTGAAATTGTTGCTCGTAGCTACCAGTTAGGCTGAGACACGGATATTGCTGCCATATTCTTTATCAAACTCTTCATAGATCACCTAGGTTTTGAAATCTGTGATGTGATAATAACATCAATAGCACAGACAGGTAAAAGATAAGTGGAAGTAAGTAGAGATGGAATATGTAGTGCATCAGCTTAGGTGTGGGATGGGTACGTTGCACAATATACTGCAATTTCAGATAACATTGGAGTTTTTTTTATTGGTTGATTAACGTCCAATTCCAATCCAACTTTTTTCATTATTTGCTGGATGTTTAGCTTTCATTTTTTAAGAGCAGAGCTTTTGGGTAGAACAGTCAGGATCAAAAATGCAATACACAGCCCTATACAATGCACAGTACATGTTGCTAGTTTCCTGATGTTGAGAACTAGTGTGAATACTGTATTTTCCATATTTTTAACTAAGTATCCCCTATACGAAAGTCCTGCTCAACACTTATCCCTGCCCTTCTACATCACATAACACCTAACCTAATCCCTAAGGGCTCATTTGCACTAATGCATGTGAAATGCTGTTCCTTGTGGTACCATTTATTTTAAATAGAACCCCAATGCACTACTATAGTAGCAGGAAAAACACCTGCAGTGCACTACAATGCACGTGCTGTTTTTTCTTTCGTTAAGCTAAGTTTAGGATTAATCGGTTGCCTGAATGCATGTCTGTTACATAACTTGGATGGGCCCTAAACTGAACCTCAAGATGGATTCACTGCTGATTTGGATCAGAATGGAGAGAGATGTAAAATATGTGACATCTGTGTCTGTTATGATTTTTCCTCTATCTTGGCATGGAGAAAAACTAAACCCATGTAATCACTATGGGTGGCTGGCTGTAAACAGACATGCGTCCGCATATATCTGCCCATATCCAATTCCGGTCACTATAAGTGGACCTCTGAACAAATGTTTTGCATTTAGTTCAATGGACCTGAATGGACTCGAAAGTCTGCAGATATAGGATGCACGTTCACTTATAGGGATATATTGCAATCTGTTTCTGATCTGTCTAATCACGGGTCAAAAAGATTGAAAACGTCTGTAAGGAAAATAAACTGACTTAAAAGAGTACATAAAGTTGTGTAAACCCATCCGCTATAATAACCCCAGTCACTAGACAGACAAGCAGATTCATTGACCACCACCGTGCTGTACAAAGCCCTGCAGCCATACGTACTTAGAGCATGGTTCCTGAGAACACCCATCCATGGAACCTGCAGAATAGCAGAGCACAGCAGGAGAAGAAGGCGGGGTGAGTACATACGCTGCAATTAGTGTACTTCTCCTCTGCACTAGCTTCCATGCCACTGTGGTGATGTAAGCATAGCAATACCACAGTCTGGTTTGTGTAAATGCAGACCCGATGTTTCCAAATTGCCAACCTTTCCCCCCTGTGATTCTTACTGGCCATACCCAATGTAATCTGTACAATCTGCTAAGCATATGTTAAAGTAGATGTAAACCCCAACTGTAAAACATTTAGCTTGCTCTATGCACTGCATATTATAAACGCATGCTTCCATTCAGTTCCGGATTGCACTAGACTGTGCTCGGATTTTAACAAATTACTGGCGTCCCACAACTGTGTACCACTGCTAGCCAGGTGCTGGATGGTTTGTTTCTGCACCTGGCTTTGGTTTCTTGGCTGCTCTGTTGGACGGAGTGATCTTCTACCCGTCATGCGCAAAGACACATCTTTTCCTCCTGCTAACCAGCAATATAAAGGGTACTATAATTACTGATATTATGATACAGGATTTATATAGTATCAACAGTTTGTGCAGAACTTTACCATATGTGTAGACTTAAGCTGGCCATACACCTATGGATAATATGCAGTTTTTTTATGGCCAGATGGAAAAAGTGCAACAGATTCCTCCATCTACTATGTGGATGGAGGAATCTCCCACTGGGCTAAGCTTAAGGCCTGGTTCACACCTGGGCGTTTTACAGCGCGTTCCTACGCTCTGTAAAACGCTCAACATGTGAGAACCAATGATTGCCTATGGGCATGGTTCCCACCTGGGCGTTTAACAGCGTGTAGGAACGCGCTGCAAAACGCCCTACGCCCACAGAAGTACAGGAGCTTATTTGGGGCATATTTGCCGCGCGTATCCATTGGGTTACAGCCAGGTAGCCCTCGGAAACGCGCGTTAGTCGCGTTGTTTTTTTTACCGCGAATCGCGGTAAAAACGCGTGGCATGAAGCGCGCGACAAACACGCATATTCGATACGCCTAGGTGTGAACACAGCCTAATACTTTTGCTAATCGGCCCCGCTGGCTCTCAAAATACCTGAAGAGTCTGATTGGATGTAGTCATTGTTCAGGTGTTTTGAGAGCCAGAGGGGCCGACTAGCAAGATACTGAAGCCTGGCCCAGTGGGAGATTCCGCCATCTACACAGTGTAGCGTAGATGGAGGAATCTGTTGCACTTTTTCCATCTGGCCATAGAAAATCTGCATACAATCTATAGGTGTATGGCCAGCTTTAGACTATAGTTTAATCATGCTTCTTTAGGCATCGGCCAAAATCCAGCACAATTTAGGCAACACCCACTTTTTGCAGGGGCGTGCCACATGTTTTCTCCTTTCCAGATTGTCCCTCCTTCTCAACTTCTGATGTTGGGAGCTATGCCTAATCTGCAAAAGTGTTTTTGAAATTTGGATAGAGCCTTATGTTTCCTCAAGCACATTGTACAAACAGCAAAATTATAATGATGCCTTTTTAAATCATTCCGACGACACCTCGTAAACAAGCACACAAAAAACATCTGAAAAGAAAAGAAGGATTAATATTGAGTGTTTGTATACACTAAATATAAGAGGAAGCACAATGATCTCCAAGCGTTACTCGTCCAAGTTCATGTTTCCCTGTGGCTCAGTCATTGTGATTAAGGAGTTTAATATTATCACAGTTCTACCTCATCTTTCTTCCTTATAGCATAGCACATTGTGGACATGTGTTACTATCCTTTACAAATCTTCTGTGGATTTTGCTGGAAATTGAGAATATTCTACGTAACACCTTCTAAAAAAGAATGTGTTTGTCACTTATTGTGTTCAAAACACAGGGCACCAGAGGCAATTATACACTCCTACCTATTTTCCATTATATTACTCTCGTAGTGCCGCAGTCTATTGTAAATCAACAGATCCCTTTATTTTCTTATGTAGCTTAGAGAATACAATATCAAATTCTGTTAATGACATTGTGGTGTATTACGGCGCCTTACCTTATGTACATTAACACGCGGTATGATGCAAATTAGCATGTGTTGCGTTACGGCAGCCCCGTCATTTTGAATGGGATGTCAACGCACTCGAAATCAGATACAGCTTCTTTTTTTTTTTGTGGAACACACACACCAACGCACAGATGGTTTGTAATGATGACTTATGGATCAAAGGACCTATAATATTGCTGTAACTGCTTAAAAGTGTTAGCTGGATTTGGACTTTAATGTTTTTGTCTTTTACTTAAAGTCTATTCAAAACTACAAGTCTATCTAAAGCTGGCCATACACCTTTCTGCAGATTCTCTATGGTCAGATGGAAAAAGTGCAACAGATTCCTCCATATACACTAAACTGCGTGGATGGAGGAATCTCCCACTGGGCCTAGCTTCAGTATCTTGCTAGTCGGCCCCGCTGACTGTCAAAATACCTGAACAATCTGATTGGATGCCGGCATTGTTCAGTATTTTGAGAGCCAGCGGGACCGACTAGCAAAATACTGAAACTTGGCCCAGTGGGAGATTCTTCCATTCACACAGTTTAGTGTAGCTGGAGGAATCTGTTACACTTTTCCATCTGACCATAGAAAACCTGCAGATAATCTAAGGTGCATGGCCAGTTTAAGACTACCCTGTCCACAGGGTGATAACACTGCTGTGCATTGTCACTGTAAAACAAACAGTCCCAGCATATCCTCTCCTGTTATAACATCAGCATTGTAATAGGAATACATACTAGAGTTGTTTTTAATAATGCAACTAAAGCTTACTTGAAAAAATTCCTTTTATGTAGTGAGTGCTGCCTTCTGTCTGCTCGCCCCTTTCATCAGCTTCCTGGTGCCTTGCATCTTTTTCGCTGCTGCTTTATGTGATGCATTCTCGATTTCTCAAAATTACAGCCCATCATGGACTGCATGCAGCCAGCAATGATAATGTTACATTGTTCAAACATTGAAGCCAGAAGACATGCTCTGTGAGACTTGTGACACAAGGAAGTGCATATTCACAGGGCTGAGTGAAATTGTGTCAGTACAGTGAGGAAGTGCATCCTGTGGACATCTTCAACAAGTAACTTTACAAACCAGATCAATATAGTTGTTAGAGGTTGGATAGAAATTATGGAGATTCAATATAGAAATACAGATTTATTTTTAGTTGTTGACCATAGATACCCTTTAAAGAAGGAAAATCAAACAAATGTATTGGCAGAATCCACAGGTAATAAAACTATGTAATGGGAGCTCAGAATAACAAAAACAGCTACAGGTATGTTAATGCTAGTTACAGACTGTGTCATAAACTGTATATGTCACTTTGATTTTTCCCATAATTCCACTTTCAATGAAAAAATAAACCCTAAAATGATAAATATACAACATTGCTTTAATGGCTGCACATAAAGTATACTGTATGTAAAATAAAAGTGAGCTGTTTGGGTCCTTTTTTAAAACATTACCATATTTAAGGCTCCTAAAACAGTTTATAACAACTTTATTAAACATTTTTTTAAATTAGTTTACTGGCAACAAAAAAAAGATGTTCTACCAAATGTCATAGATCTTAGGTTGAAGTGAATAATGAATAGATAGATGGGGTGCCTCATTAGTGGAATCATAGAGACAGCCACCTCTATGGAGAATGACATTAACTGCTGTTTTATTAATGGCCTAACTATCCATAAATGCAAAAAAAAAAAGCTTCTGGAACATCAGTTATATCATCCAGATGGGTTTAGCAGTCAAGATTAACACATGGAATTGTCATTCATTTCCTGTTTCATCATTAAGGTGATAGTAAGCCTAAAAATGTTCACCCTACAGCTGGATACATTGAGGTCCTAAACTGACAGTAAACTCAGGAGTTAAATCTAAGGGCTGGTGCACACCTAGGCGATTTATCGCATAGATTGAGCCACACAATATCACAGAAAACACCAATTTACACGAAAGTCAATGGAGGCTATGCACGTCTTTGCGTTTTGTCGTGCGGGCAAATTTGCCTGTGACGCAAAAAGGTGCAGGAGCTGTTTTCAGGTGGTTTGGGTCCCATAGACATCTCTATGCATTGAAAACCATGCGGTTTTCAAAGCAAAATCGTGCAAACAAAACCACGCGAGAACAGCTCACCAGCGCAATTGCCTTGGTGTGAACCTAGCCTTAAAAATGCATCCCATCCCAGTACCCTAACGATTAATAAAAATGTTTCTTATTTGTGTATCACTCAGCTGTTCATCTCTGTTCATTGATCATTCCTCAAATCATCTCTGAATTGGTGCTGACTCTGACGGGTGGCTACTTTTGTTCCCCATGGTCCCTGTGTGTGTTGTAAAGTAGTCACCGCTCCAAGCTCACTCCTGTGATGGAGTATAATCTCACATTTAGTTTTCTAATTTGCATTGAGATTGTAGTCCATCACAGGAGCGAGCTTGGAGTGGTGGCTACTTTATAACACACACAGGGACCATGGGGACAAAAAGTAGCAACCCTCCAGAAGGAAGGACAGTGTCAGCACCAATTCAGAGATGATTTGGGGATCAACAGCTGAGTGATTCACAAATAAGATACCTTTTTGTTAATAGTTAAGGTACTTGATTGCATTTTTTAACTTAAAGGAGAACTATGAGGTGAGAATTTTTCACTCATCTCTTAGTTAGAGCCGACCTGTGACAAAGAAGCTGTCGCAGGTCGGCTCTAGCGATCGGGAAGTGAGCAGAAACGTGCAGCCGATCCGCTCACTTCCCAATCGTCTCCCTGCAGTGAGCGGTGACTGTCAGTCACCACTCCCCCGGCAGGGATTCCCCCCTCCCCTCTCCAATCCTCCAGCGCTGGGAGAGGGCGGGCCCAGCTGGCTCTGCCTCTAGATAGGCAGAGCCAGCTGCCACTCATGCAGCTGGGTGGGTCTCAACATTTTTGTCGGGATCCGTCCCGGCTGCCGTGCTGTCAGTATATCGTGGGTAATAGCTTGTGATATACTGAGCTTTGGGTCACGGGAGGAGGTTAGTATATGTCCTCCTGTGATTCTAAAGAGAACCATGGGGAAAAACACTTACCCCATAGTTCTCTTTTAACTCCTGAGTTTAGTGTCAATTTAAATGCAAAAACACAAATAGTGAACTAAACAATGGTAAGTTTCCCTATTAAGTTTATATTTGGTGTTAATTGTTGCAAGGTCACTTGGTATATACTGTATATATTACTTCTAAAAATAAGTGCTAGAACTTGTTTACATTGGATGTCAATGCTCTAGCTATATTGGGACTTGTAATTCTACAACTGCTGGCGTGCCAAGGATGCCTACCCCTGCAATATTCTATTCCGAGGAGCCAAAGGATACAAGCTTTCAGTGACAACAAGTCACCAGCATGTGATAACATGTGACAGCAGCCCACAAAACGCAATGGCAGTTTTAGATGGGGTTCCAATAAAGAGTTTACATTGTACAACCAATGACAGTTGTTTGAATTCAATTACTTACATACCTACCTGTCTGCAGGTAATGCAGGTAATTAAAAAGGGAAGGGGTTGGCAATGCCTAAAGAGAGATCAAGTGCACAAAGTTGGTTGAGGTCTAGGAAGAAGTAGCAAGGCAAAGAGAACTTGGGGAAGAATTTGATCAGATTTGGCTACTTTCTCAGATGGGAATTATCCCCCTCTCTCCCATGTAAGGCCTGAAGTGGATACTGGTCAAAAATAACACACTTATACCCAATCCTCTGAGCTGTCCAACTGTGACAATGCTCCATCCAGCCTGTCTCCTCTTCCGCTGTGTCCTCATGTCCTATACACTGTGTAGAGAACCACCGTGATGACTCATGGACCTTAGACCGCTGCAGTGGAGGGGGATAGAGGCTCCAGGTAATGATCTAAGAACAAGCCGGCTTTGAGGATCGGGTGAGTATAGCTTTGTTATGTTTTACCCTAGGCAAAAAGGAGCACTTTACTCTTGCAGTGGGGGGGTAGCCCCACTGCAAGGGTTAAGAACATTCTTCCCCAGAGTTCTTCTTAAAAAGAATAAAATAAAACATACTCTTGTAGACTAACTAACCTGATTCTCAGAGACATTAGGAAACCTAATGCACATGCTTCCATTGTTGACCTCAGTATTGTCAGAAAATACTGGTTGCCTGCAGCTCCAAATGGATGTTAAGAGGTCAATTTACTTTTCCCTGCATGACCAAAGGAAAAAGCCACTTTAAGGTCTGGCCCCCAGCATACATCTTGTATGTACTGTAGGAAGGGTGCTTATCTGAGCATTCCTGCACCTGCAATGTACGCAGTTATGTTTAAATATTGCTCCTTCTGATGCCAAAACAGTACCAGTAGGCTTATATATGGCTATGTCTTATTTACATAGATAAAGGAATATTTCAAACACAGTAAGTGTGTATTTATGTATATGTGTGTGTGTGTGTGTATATCTTTGTGTGTGTATGTGTATATATATATTATTTGAAAGTAGTCCTCACACAGTTTTTGCTTTATATTGAAAGGAAACACAATTACAATATAACCATTGCCTTTATTTTCCTAAGTGAAAGTAAATTGTTTTTCTTTTTAGGAAACTATATTTCCGTTTATCACAATAAAGTTTGAAACTTGTTTGGAAATACCAGGAAAGAAAAAAACGTTATTTTTGTTTGAAATTAGTTTCAATAAACATGTGCATTCATATCACACTTCTTTTCTCTTTTGTCTCCCACTAACAGCCATTGTACCTATTCTGACTCCTGGGGAAAGCTCTTACGATGTGGTCCCTTAAAGAACAACTCTGGGTAAAAATTGTATTAACTCTTGCAGTGGGGCTTTCCCTCACACTGCAAGGATTAAGTGCTTGTATTTGCCTAGGATAAAAAATAACACAGATACAGTATACTAACCTGATCCTCAGAGCCAGCCAGCTGTGACAGTGCTTCCTCCTGCCTGTCTCCTGCTCCACTGCAGCGAGTGTATGTCCCTCGGTGTCCTCACATCCTATACACTGTGTATAGAATGTGATGACTCGAAGATCCTCAGACCGCTGCAGTGGAGGGGGAGGACGGTCTAACAGCAAGCTGGCCCGGAGGAGTATAATCTTTTAACTTAGACCCTAGACAAAAATTAACACTTAACCATTGCAGTGCAGCGGTAGCTTCACTGCAAAGGTTAATAACATTTGTACCCAGAGTTCTGCATTGAAGAACTCCATCAGATATTATCTGCATCAAAACTGGCCAACCAGTATATTACAGTTCTGTATAATAAAAAATAAACACAAATACTTTGAACTATTAGGTACAAGTAGAAGATTTAAAAACCTAGGACCTATGAGAAGCTGAGCATTTCATGTGTCATTCATGATAATACAGATAAGTAGAAAATATTTTGACCTGTATCTGGATATTTAGGTGCCACACCCCTGGTATACATGTGCACATACATGATCAATTTTATAGAAGTGTCAAGAAATTCATATATAGACAGATAACACAAAATAATAATAATAGTGATATTAATTAGATAGTGAGCAGGCTTGCAAACCTTGCCCAATACCCAAGAAATGGCTACCGTAATGATCTGTGTATTACAGTTCCATTGTGAAAGATAAAGTGACACTGCTTATGAAACTCAATCAATTAGTAAGGTAAAAAAACTTATAACGGCAGAACAATTCCCACTATATCATGATGCCGCAAACCTAGATGGTATTGTTTGGATCAGGGGTAACTGCTAATGGAGGGTTGGGAGGTGGAGGAGCGACTTCAACGTTTCGCGCAACTCTGCGCTTCTTCAGGAATAAAAGGGAGATATCTACTGGTTTAGCACAAGCAGGCATATGCGTGTGTTCCCAAGCACAGACGCCCGAACGGCAAATTCCATCTGGTCCTTCCCAAAGGGCCAAAGAGGGGTGAGAGTCGGATGACCCAAATTTAGAGCAGGGGGCGAAAGGCAAAGGACGTAATAAAGGTCTCGGATAGATGTGTCCCGCTTACTGGATTCATCGCCAGGGAGACTAAGGGTCTCCTGAAGGCGGCGTTCTTGGTAGTCGGTGGCGTGGAGGCGTCTGGCCAAACTGTCTCTTTGTTTGTGGGAGCAAAGACGGGACGGGACGGACATGATAATACAGAGGTGAAGGTGGGTGAAGACATGCTATGGCCTATTACTGGCCCCCTTGAGCCACTAAGTATTATGACAAATACAATCATAAAATAAATAGGGTTCTCTCATTTGGAGGCTCATTTGCATATCAACAGTTTACATTGCAGCTGCTGAAAGTGAGAAAGAATAGATGACCAGTTATATTTATAGCTCTGAGCAGTTCAGCCATTACAAACTATTACGGTATAACATTTCTTAGTGTGGAGTGCCAGCATACGTCTGTGCAGAGTAGATTGTAGTTGTTTTCGGCCTGCTACCACATAAAATCAAGGAAAACCTAGCATGCCAGTCAATAATCTTCATGTACCATACTGATGATGTCATAGTGTTTAGAGGATCTACAGATACAGAACAAGGGATGCTACCATGAGTGGCAGGTGCCCAGGGGGGTCCCTATAATGAGGTAGCCTGAGGCGGTTGCCTTGGGTGGGCAACAGACAGAGCAGCATGAGCACTCTCACAATATTTGCAGTGTGCTTGCTGCCCCCTTTCTGGCCAGAGCGCCCCGGGCTGCTAAGAATCGGGCAGGGAGATGTGCAAGGGCCATACACGTCTTCCTACCTGGCTCTTAGCAACCTGGGATATTCTTGCCGCCCTACATCCTGGCAACCAGTGACGTCAGAGACTGAGATTTCTTTCATTCAGCCCACAGGCTCTAATAGATTTTTCTGTCCACACTAAACAGGATGGACAGACAAATCTCCCCTGCCTGGCTATTGTATTCTGAATGCAGGCCCCCGAACAGCTGGCTGGCTGCAGTCACTGTCCAGCTGACAATTTTACACCACGCTCCTTCAACAAAAGTCCATTGAATAATGAAAGTTGATTGAATAATCAAGTTTTATAGAACCAGGTGGTGCCGACATGGCCAAACACTACCTAAAATTTGAGTAGTGTATGGCCAGCTTCCAGCTTTCCCAGGGTATAACGGGTGAGACATGGTAACTTCACCAGTGCCACAAGCTGTATACATACTGAAGAGAATTGATCAAAACTGGAGCAGAGAAAATCTGGAGCAGCTGTGCACGGCAACCAATCAGCCCCTCCCAGAGAGCCGTGACAGGATCGAGAGGTGAGCGAACGCCGGTATGTGTTTGTTCACCTCCCGATCTACTGAGCCGACCTGTGACAGTCTCATTGTCACAGGTCGGCTAGAACTATGAGGTGAGTGAAAAGCACTCACCTCATACTTCTCCTTTAAGCTTTGAACATTAAAGATAGAAGCTGATTGGTTGCTCTGCACAGCTGCTCCAGATTTTGTCTGCTCCAATTTTGTTAAATTCCCCTCACTGTATGTATCAATAAAATGTACAATAGAGGTCACATTACAGAACAGAATTAGAAGATGCATTCATTTCTTTCTACTTTCTACAATTCTTTCACAAATTTTAGACACAAAACTAGGTATCAGCACACAGATACAAAGTCATCTACAACAATGCTACTAAGGTAAAAGACCAATTTCTAAACACTTGATCTATAACCCAAACAGCTAAAGTATATCTATAGCCAAAATCTGATTTTCTTTTATTGGTGGAGTGGAGAAGGGTTAGAACTGTCAGGTTTTTATTGCTTCCTGTGGCCCTGCTGGGGAAATCTGCAGTGGACATGTCCCTGTGCATTAGTAATGTAAGGAAAACTATGGTAAACTGTGAGCTCCTTGGGGGTGATTACGCACGTGAATGACGTAGAGCACTTTGGAATGTATAAATGTTGTATAATCAGGTAAAAATTAGCTTAACCCATGCAGTAGGGCTACACCTGCACTGCAAGGGGTAAAAGAGAAATATGGGGCAAGTGTTTTCTCCCATAGTTCTCTTTAGGGTCACAGGAGGACATATACTAACCTCATCCAGTGACCCAAAGCTCAGTATATAGCGGCTATTGCCTGTGATATACTGAGAGTGCCGCAACCGGGACGGATCCCGACAATACTGTCTGGATCCACCCAGCTGGGTGAGTGACAGCTTACTCTGCCTATCTAGAGGCAGAGCCAGCTGTGCCCGCCCCCTCCCCCGTTCATTCCGCCAGTCAGCCACAAAGTTCCAGTGTACATTCTGATTACTGTGGAAGAGTGGACTAAGGAAATTCTTCCTCCTGCCCCGCAGCAGATTCAGTGTATAGTGGACTACAGTTCATGATATACTGAGACCGCCACTGCTGGGATGGATCCTGACATTACTGTCGAGATACACCTAGCTGCGTGAGTGACAGCTGCCTCTGCCTATCCAGAGGCAGAGCCAGCTGTACCCGCCCCCTCCCCGTCCGTTCCACCAGTCAGCGCTGGAAGATCGGAGCAGGGAGGGAATGAGCGAGAAGTGAGCGAGCGACAGTATGCGTTCGCTCATTTCCCGATCTATTGAGCCGACGCGTGACAGTTTCATTGTCACCCGTCGGCTCGAACTATGAGGATGAATGATTTTCACTCACCTCATAGATGAAACCTTTTAGTTAATGCATTGGGCACGTCCTAATGAGTTCAACCTTGTGAAGGTTTATTTGTCACCAGACTGCGACTTGAGTGGTATGTCAGTGGCTATTGAAGAATGGGCTGTATGTTTACCATGTGCATTGTCAGTAATAAATGTTCTAAAGTCACCGCAGACAGCAAAGCACCTCAGTGACTTCTATACTAGCAGCCAATCAAGAAACATTGTTTTATCACATCTTTATGGGTTGAGTACTTCAATAAGACCACTAATGTAGCATTTCTGGCATCCATGCCCATACTAGAATACAATGTATCATCTAGCACCTTGGTTGTCAACTGGTGAGTCGCGACCCCATGTTCAGTGGGTCGCCACATGCCTTCTGCTTTTCTAGGTGAGAGGCTCCCTAGCCTCCCCCTAGCCCAGCACTGTCCATTCTTACACTGAGCAGCCATTCAAAATATGCTGTCCGGTGCCGAGTGTTGACTTGAGGTGGGGTGGGCTGGGGGTATGGCCGCGAGGGAGCTCCATCCATGCGTGTAATGCTTATAGCTCCCTTGCATGTCCTGTAGAGGTGCCTGGACCGGAGTGATGTCACATTCTGGCTCCCGACACCTCTACAGGACCCACAAGGGAGCTGTACAAGCAATGCACATATGGATGGAGCTCCGTCACAGCACAGCAGCCCGCACTGCCGTGCGTTCCACTGCAGTTCGACTTGGGTTGCGACTTAATGATCGAGGACAAATGTGGGTCCTGAGGTTACAAAGGTTGAGAACCACTGATCTAGCATGTAGGATCACATTGTAACATGCATGTGGTATACATACAAATGTGCGACATACATAAATGCCTGTCACTTTGGATAATGAAAGCATCCAAAATCAGTTTCCATCCAGGGTGTTGAAGTAACAAGTACTAATCCTGAGCTATTGACCTTGCTTTAGCTAAAGAGAGGTCATGTAGCAGATAGATGCCTCATTATAAACAGACCTTCCATGCTCAGAGCGGCAATGTAATTCTTATTTGTGTTGTCCTCTTACACGCTTATCCTCAAATAGTAGCCAAAAAAGACAGGTTTCTGCCATTGCCGTACGTGCAGCTGAAAACTGTGGCATTTCACTTTGGACAAGTGTAGGATTTTCTGGGATGCATGCAGCCTCCTCCTACAATTTCCTGTTTTTCTGAATATGTTCTGCTCTCTGAGCAATAATGATTAACCCCGTGTATCCTATTTTATAATAGGTGCGGATCTTTCAAATACTTCCGGAATGTCTAATGTCTATTTATGTAAACAAGGGAAATATTACATCTTACATTTTATTCTGCTTCCAAATAAACTCCAGGCAAACTATATGCCCTCTAAACTAGGGATGCACTGGTACCGTTTTTTCACTATCGAGTACGAGTCCCGATATTTTTTTTCTCCGGTACTCGCCAATACCGATAGCGAAAGTCCCAATAAAGTGACATTAAAGGCTATTTTTACACCCACCCAATGTTAGTACCAGGACTTACCTTAAATCAGGGCTTAAAATTTCAAGTCCTAAGCTACTAGCCAGACCTTAAAAGTTACTCGCCACCAGTTGCCCCACCAAACCTCTATCCTGCCCCGGCCTTAACTCCGCCAGGTCAGCGGATTGATGCAGAGTACAAAGATCAGTAACAACGCAGAGTACAGAATTCAGTGGTGCAATGCAGAATACAGAGGCCAGCTGTGTGACGCGCAGTACACAGGTCAGCAATGTGACGCACAGTGCAGAGATCAGCAGTGCAGACCCGCAGTGCAGAGGTCAGCAATGTAACGCACAGTGCAGAGGTCAGGGTGTGACGCACAATACAGAGGTCAGGGTGTGACGCACAGTACAGAAGTCAGGGTGTGACGCACAGTACAGAGGTCAGTACAAAGTACAGAGGTCAGCGGTCAATATGTAACGCAGTGCAGAGGTCACAAAGAAAGTACAGGGACTTACAGTTGTTTTGACCTCTTCTTCTTTTGGTGATGGTTGGAGGAGCAGCGAGGTTTCCGGCACGTCCAGCCGGCTCCAGGTGCGCTCTCTCCCACGCAGCAGAAGCCGGCCAACTGCAGTTCGGCAGTCTTCCTCTCCCACCAATGGCAGCTGAGGTGGGCGGAGGAAACTGCTGTGGTCGCCAAAGTGCCCAATCGAAGCGGGCACAGACGATGGCAGTCAAACTTCTTGTTCTCTTCTCCCCGCCACCACAGTGTTAATGTCAGGGCAGTCTTAAAGAGGCCCCCCTCCCAGTCCACATCTTTCGGACTTATTAATCTGAGGTGCCCCACTCAGTTTGCCTGTTGCTTGCGGTCATATTGAGTGGGGCACTAAGATTAATAACGTGCTGGATTAGTCTGACCAAGGGGCAGAATGGGCGCTGGGGCAGGGTGGCAATTGCCCCCCAAGCCATTCTGATACCTTTGCAAATGCCCCCCACTGTCGCTGTAAGCATTTAATCTCTCCCCTCTTGGTCGCTCTGCTGCTGCAGTGGCCGAGAGGGGAGAGATGAAGGGCTTGGGGCGGCGTTCTGCTGCGCAGGAGAGATACCAATACTAGTATCGGTGCATCCCTACTATAAACTATGCAACGCAGCACCCAATCACAAAGGGGTTACGGTAAAGTAAGTCCATGTAAACTCTAATCAAAGAACCTTTATATTGGGTAAGTGGATCTGATGATGGACGTGTCAGTGCCAAGTGTGTAGTAGTTGTGAGCAGTACTACATGTACAAGGGGGGACAATACTGCCATACAGGACATGCAAAGGAAGAGTTGTCAGTCTACTAGTTCAAGTGCAGGGGAGGAGAGTTATTGTAAAGGTTTATACCAGTGTTATTCAACTTTCTTCATATAGAGGGCCTCATGAATGTAAAAATCTGTCAGAGACTGCAGACTTGCAACAAGAGATACTGAGAGACCCGCAGATCTGCAACAGTAGATGACCAGAAACTACGAGGATGCTACAAGAGATGGTCAGTGACTACAAACATGCAAAAGATGGTCAGAGACTATGCGCTTCCCACAAGAGATGGTCAGGGACTATATGTAATCTACATGAGATGGCCAGAGACTATAGGCTTGTAACAAGAGATGGACAAAGACTACAGGATCGGTACGAGAGATGGTCAGAGACTCCAGGCGTGGAACCAGAGATGGTAAGAGACTGCAGATATGCCCAAATAAAATGACTTATGCCACTTTTGATATTTGCTCTCAGAACCCCCCTCCCCCCCAGAAAAACAAAGAATAGATGGAGATGACAGGGAAAAGTACGATAATGTAACCAAATAATTTTTAGTACTAGAGGTCGGTTTACAGAATAATGATTTTACTGGCCTGGAGTAAGCACCTAAGTATGTTGTCTGCAGGGGCCCAGAGGAGAGGCCCAGAGGGCTGCACAACAAGCACCATAGGGCCAAAGGTGGGTACAGGGGTTTATACTGACAGTAAAGCAGAAAACCGAAGAAGAGGGACAAGAAGGTAAGACTTAGACCAGGGGTGGGCAACTCTGGCCCTCCAGCTGTTGTGGAACCACAAGTCCCATGAGACATTGCAAAACGCACAGTTTTAGACATGACTCCCAGGGTCAGAGGCGTGTTGGGAGTTGTAGTTAAAGCACAGCTGAACTGCCCGCCCCTGAATTAGTGACATCTTCAGGCAGACTACACTGCTAGTGGATGAATCAGCCTACGGGATCCACTGTCTCTGGAGGCTGAGCTAGGTGGCAAAGAGAGTGTCACATGACGTCCTTGAGCGGAGCTAACAATGGACATGTCAGAGCGGTGTGCATTTGCATGCCCACCTTTAGTTTTCAGCAGAAGGGTGCACAGAAAGGTGACAAGGCTGTCGCTCCATACGGGGCATGCAAAGGCAGCGTTGCCACTCTACTAGTGGGAGTGGGGGGGAGTTTATTGGACAGTGAAGCAGAAAACAGAAGAAGAGTGATAAGGTATAGAATAAGGCAAGACTTAGTGACATCATGCCAGTGGAGGATTCACCCTCCGGGATCCGCTGTGGCAAAGAGGCTGTCACATGACGTCCTTGACCGGAGCTAACACGGGACATGTCAGAGCGGTGTACATTGGCATGTCCACTTGTAGTTTCCAGCAGAAGGGTGCACAGAAAGGTGACAACGCTGTCGCTCCATACAGGGCATACAAAGGCATCGTTGCCACTCTACTACTGGGAGTGGGGGGAGTTTTGGGAAAGGTTTATATGGTCAGTGAAGCAGAAAACAGAAGAGTGATAAGATGGTGTAGAATAAGGAAGGACTTAGTGACACCATGCCAGTGGAGGATTCCCACTCCAGGATCCGCTGTGGTGGTGGCGTAGAGGCTGTCACATGACGTCCTTGAGCGGAGCTAACACTGAACATGACAGAGCAGCCCACATCTGCTACTGGTTTACAGCACAAGCATGTATAAAAAGGTGACAACAATCCCACTCCATACAGAACATACAAAGACAGCGTTGTCACCCTATTAGTGGACATAACAAGTAGTAGAGTTTTGAGAAAAGTTTAGAGTATGAATGAGACAGAGGAGTGGAAAGAAGACATTAAATAAGGCAAAAGGGAGACTGAGTTCTTATTTCCAGTGTGAGAGTTGAGATAAACTTTCAATGAGAATGTAAGAAAAGGACTAGAATCCAAGGGCAGATGGGCAGGAGGGCTGCTGCAAGTAGTTCTCGCCCCAGAAGCTGACAACCCATTTCTTAGCTGCAGGCACCGTCTTCCCTCCAGCAGCTGGATTGAGGCAGAAATGGCTGTCATCTGACAGCTCGAACGGCAATGTCAGCAAAGATGTTAGACAAGTCAGGGCTGCTCTGCTACCCATCCCACTTCATGTGACACCCACCCACATGCCCACCCTTCGCTGATCCCTACCTTCTGTGTGGCAGCTGGAAGACAGGATGGTGTTCGGAGGTCTGAAGATGTAAGGCAGGTAACGAGAAAAGCATTTCATCTTCAACTACATGTACAGCCCGTTCAATCCATGAGGATCCTGCGCTCGGTCACGGCAAGGCAAGTTGCATCGCTCACACATGCAGTCGTGTCTCCGGGGTTGTGCATGTCGGGGAAAGCCAAGCAGCTTGTGCAGCCAGACCCCATCATTGCCTTTAGCAGCAGCACTAGCAGAATGTCAGCCTCCCATTACTGCAACTCTCAGTGCTCCGGCAGGCTGGCGAGGCTCTTCATTGGCTGGAGCTGTGTGGAGCAGGATTTGCTGACTAAGTCAGTCCTGCTTGTAAACACACACTACCATCCCCTCATCCCTTCTGCCTTCCATCCACACTCACTAATCCGGCTTCCTCCGCCAATCACAGGGACCCCACCACTGGGAACTGTAGACTGTCTGTGAGCAGCATTCTACCAAATGACTTTAACCCCTTCAAGTACAACTGCAGACCAAACTTTTCATTTCACATCTGGATGGAGTGCAGAGTGATTATATCACCTGGCATGACAAAAATCCATGCCACACCTGTCTATCCCCGCCAGAAGGCCTACAGCAGGGCAACCTGCTGCCCTCCAGCTGTTGTGGAACTACAAATCCCATAAGGCATTGCAGGATTCTCCCAGCCACAGGCATGACTCCCTCAGGTAGATGCATGCTGGAATTTGTGGTTTCACTACACCTGGCCTACACTGATACCGTTTAAATCCCAAACTGACCAGCACACAAACAGTTCAACCCCTTAGCTGTTTACTAAAGGTGGAAATGCAAAAATGATCCAGCAATTCACATGATGGAATTCCTACATTCCACCTTAGTAAACAGTGGAGGTCTTAACTGTTTGTGTGCTGGACAGTTTTGTCATTCTAGGTTCTTCTTGCTATGCTTTAGGGTCTTTTCACGCTATCTCCAGACCATTGCGTTTTTTTTTTATCTGCACCAAAAATGCATACACAGTAATTCCAATGTTTTTAATGACGGCTAGTTCACACCACACTAAGCTTTTTTTTTTTTTTTTAAAGCACAGCATGCTGCATTTTTCCATACTGGAAAGCATGAAAATGCATCAGAACGCACTGGAGGGCACTTAAAACCCAAGCAATAGCAACTTTAAAACAAAAAATGCACCGGAATGTAAAAAACACATCAAAAACACGCATGAAGGCATATGCAGAAACACATTCAGATCTGATGTGGAGGTGGTGTGAACAAGCCCTATACATCCTACCCAAGGGTACAGTCACAACAGCAGCCACAATCAACTGTGCAGTGCCAATAGTGTGCCAATGCGCTCACTTGAGCCGCATTGCACTTTTTTTTGTTAGAACTTGTGCGTTTAGAAAAAGCACTGCATGCTGTCATTTTTTTAAGCGCACACCACCAGAACGCAGTGGTGTGAATTGAGCCCATCCACGACAAGGCAAATTGCCTTGTTTTGCGTTTGGACTGTGCTGACTAAAACGGCTAGCGCCGCCTGAATTCAGATGGTGTGAATCGACCCTAAAAGAAACAGACACCAACATTAATATTAACACTGACTGACGCTGACAGTAAAAGAAAAACATATTTTTTTTAATTTATTGTCAATGTCAGTTTTAGTGTCTGTGTGTTTTAGGTAGGATTCCAAAAACAAAAAAAATCTTCATTTATTGTCAGCGATTTTTCCATTTTTATTGTTAATGTCAGTGTTGGTGTCAGTGTGCTTAAGGTAGGATTAAAACATTTAATTTGAATCCTACCAAAAACACACTGACACTAACACTGCCATTGACGATGACATTAAGAGCTGTTCACACCTATGCGTCATATTAATCTCACATTGCAATGTGATTAATAATCGCACATTTCAACGTTACAGTGCAGCATGTGCATTGCCATTCATGGCACCCAATGCACCACCCACCCGAAACACATTCCCACACAGCACAACGTGAGGTATAACAACACCATGTGTTGCGGTGGAAATAAGTAGTGCGTGCATTACTTTCTTCCACCCGTACCACAACACACAGTATTGCGGTACTGCATGTTGCACTGCATGGCAGCGCATTGCGGAACTGTGTGATTGACACAACACATAGGTGTGAACAGGCCCTTAATTAAAAACATGTTGTTTTAATCCTTCCTAGAACACACTGACAGCAACACTAACATTGACATTGACACTGGCAATAAATAAAAAACATTTTTTAATTCTACCTAAAACATATTAACACTGACCTAGATCACGTCCAGCTATTGTATCTTTATTTTGTGTTGTTGTTTACATTCTTCTATGTATGTATAATGTACAATGTATCCCTTTCTACTCACAGAGAAGAAGATGGGAAGGATTCTACAGCTAGCGATCACTGTCATAGCCAATCTCAGGTTATTACAGTGATCACGTGATCGGGGGCTGTTCATGCACAAACACATGTATGCATTTATTTGTGGAGCCCAGAAAGTAAGCCCACTACCTTGACACTGCACATATGTGTATAGGTGGCCATACACTCTACAACCATCGCAAGACTTTAGTCTTGCGATGGTTGTACAGGGATTAAAAAAACGTACGATCTGCCTATCTTGGACAGGCAGATCGCACTCTCGATCATCGCAAGCCCGCCCCCCTGAGGGGCGGGCTTCCGATGACCGCAATGCTGAACGGGCAGTGTGCGCGTGCGCACACCGGCCCGTTCGGCATTTGTCTTCCGAGCACCGTTCTAACCAGCCGAGAATCGTACGATTCCCGGCTGGTTTTCGAACATGCTGGTTCGACAGAAGACGTGCGACCGTACAGTAGAAACGGTCGCACGTCTCCGTTCACACTGCTCGATTATCGTACGAAAAACCGATCGCATACGATTATCGTACGATAATCGTGCAGTGTATGGGCACCTTTAGGCTGTTGTAAAGGGGTTAAAAGCATATTTAAAAAAACAAACTAATAATAGATTCACTCATATTGTAAAAATAAAAAAATGTGTGTTTATTAATTTTTTTTTGCATTAGAGCCTTAAAAGCATTGCAACTGTGATCAGTAAATCATGGGTGCAATGCTTAGACTCCTACAGACCCCTTCTCCAGCCACCAGTCCGTACTGAGATACAGACTAAAGCGGGGGTGGGCAACTCTGTCCCTTCAGCTGTTGTGGAACTACAAGTGCCACAAGACATTGCAATTCTGACAGTTACAGGCATGACTCCCAGAGGCATGCTGGGATATGTAGTTAAAGCACAGCAGGAGGGCCAGAGTTGCCCATCCCTGGAGTAGAGGAAGTGACATCACCGCACTTGTGCTCCATTGAGATCTACGAGTCCCTGTCCTGTGGTAGCATCCTGTGAATGGATCTGGGAATGAATGACGCACTCTGAACACATAGCCGAGCCAAACTGAAAACTACATAGAAGCCTGGGAGGGGAAGTGATTTAGGTTAGAAGGGGGCTTCGAAATGGCAATGTATGGCAGTAAATATGGGTGAAACATGGCGGGAGGGGATTTATAAACTATTTACATAGCAAACAAAAACTATGCAAATGAGAGTTATAGTCCATTATGACCACTAGAGCCGAGAAGAATAGGATTTTCATATTCCCTGCCTGCAGCTACACCTCACATAGAGGTGAGGAATGCCCTGCCACAACTGATTGGGTTAGGAGGGGTTTGTTTCAGTTAAAGTTTGGGGAGTGATTTGCACTAAGCCCTCCCGCTCATTATTCACTACAGGATGTATGAGCTGGTGGGAGGAACCACAGCATATGGCAGGGGAAGCAGACATTCAACCCACCCAGAAACATGGAAAATCTGTAGTTTAAAGTCATTAGTGGTACCTCCTTCGCACATCACACTGATGTACCTCAGAATTCAACGGGTGCTGGAACTGCTGGATGGTGCCACAGTATACAGTTTAGAGGATATGTTGTCCGCACACCATTCTGCTTCAGAATATCATCTGTATTGGTATTCCTTCAACATGACATAAAAATGGAATGTTTCGTAACCTGGCAGGGTCCTTTGGTCAGGCAAAGTGTCCTGGGCCACCAGACAGGTATGTTTGAATGCTCTTATTTTACTCTGTGTGCATAGTTTACAAGGCACCTTGTGGTGACTGGGTCTCTTTAAACATGGCATCAAATTCCTAAGCCTCTCCATCATTATGTATTTTAAAACCTCTGGGCCATGTGATATATAAAGAATAAACAATGATAGTATTTATGTTTTACCACTGTCTGTTATACTAGACCTGAAATGTAATGGAAACCTTTATATGACATCCTATGAAACTTTGGAGATGTACTTTTTTGCAAAATAAAAAGACATACAGGGTTATTCACAAAAGGGTGAAGAGTTTGGAGAGGGCAGGAGAAGTGAACAATCTAGGACAACATAACTGAACTGAAAATAAATAATTTTTCTAAATCAGCTATGTTGAATTCAAAGTTTTTATTGGTTTTCCATAAGATTAGCATGTTTTAATACCAGTTTTTAACATATATATCCAAAGAAAAAAAAAAAATTCAGAATTTCTCACATTAGCATTATTTCCCCGCTATATGGAAACTTATGGAAAAACTTTTTACTGTACAAAAAGAAAAAGAACAAAAACAAAAACAAGAAAAGTAAACAAACATAAAAGAAATGAACGATCGTTTTATATTGTAAAAATCAAGGCATTAATTATGGTTTCTTTTGGTTCCAAGCAGCAAAACAGTTTTGCTTAAGCTAAAGCATCGAGAGTAGTGTTGTGTGTATTTGATATCTCTTGGTATATCAACCAAGGCTCCCATACTGCTTCAAATTCTGCATAGCTGTCCTGCAAAATGCTATATAGTTTCTCATGGATCATGATCCAATTCACTTTAGAGAGCACCAAAGTGAATGGAACCTTTTCGGCTTTCCAAGACCGAGCTATTGATGTCTTAGCTGCCAGGAAAAAAAAGGAGACAAGTTTGCTCTGCGTCCTAGAGATGTCCGGGATTGATTTGTTTAGTAATATATACTGTGGTTCTCTGGGGATATGAATCCCGAGAATCCTAGAAAGCAGGGCAAACAACCTGTTCCAAAAAGATCGTAATCCTGGACACTGCCACCAGTCATGGAGCATAGTGCTCTGCTGTTTACAGCCCCTGAAACATAACGAACTGACGCCTGGGCCCATCTTCGCTAGTTTTGCTGGCACAAGATACCAACGAGAAAAAACTTTATAGTTAGCTTCTAGGAGAGAAACATTTAACAGTGCCTTAGTTGATCTTATAGAGCACTGTTGCCATTCCTCTAGGGAGAGTGATGTCCCTATTTCTATCTCCCAAGCCACCATATAAGCTGTTTTTGTAAATGATCCTAGTTGGGCCTCATAGATCAAGGACGTACCCCCCCTTTGACCTAACCCTCCTAGGCACCACCGTTCATATTGTGTTAACAGCGGAGCTCCAACCTCGGGAATGTGTAGAGTAAGTAGAAAATGATTAATTTGTCTAAATCTAAAATATTCGGAATGAGGCATCTTAAGAGTGTTTATACAATAAAGATATGTAATTGGTCTATAAAATCGCCAATCCTATACAATCCTTTGTCTATCCACCATTTAAATGCTTTTGGCTGTAATCCGGGCATAAAATTAACATTTTCGAATAGGGGCGCGAGGGGGGAGTGAGAAGACACCATCCCTTCCTTGTTTCGAATCTGATCCCATAATGCTAGAGAATGTATTAAAGTTGGCGCCAGGGTCTTTGGCCTTTGTTTGGATTTCATCCATTTGAGTGCCTCAATAGAGGGTCCCTTATGCGAGCTAAGTTCCATCCTGACCCAGTCTGGAACAACTGACTTGAGATATATAGATGATAGTTGTGAAATTTGTGCTGCCCTATAATAGAGAAGCAAATTTGGTACCCCTAAGCCCCCCTGGTTTCTGGGTTTGAAGAGAGTTTTTTTCGAGAGATTCTTGGTGGATGGACCTCTGAAATTTGATGAGTTCTGTCCGTTTGATCGGGATTGGTAGTGTCCTAAATAAATACAGTATTTTGGGGAATAGAGTCATTTTGATTGAGTGAATTCGCCCTATCCAGGATATATTATATGTGGTCCATCTGATCATATCTTCCCTGAGAGATTTGTATAGTGGTGGAAAGTTTACCATATATAATTTAGTGTACAGTGGGGTGAGTTTCACTCCCAGATATTGTAAGGAGTCTGTGCGCCAATTAAATGGGAACAAATTTTTAAGGCTCGACCAGGTTTCATCAGAGAGATTGATATTTAGTGCTACTGACTTGGAGGCATTGACTCGAAGACCCGATATCTGTGCGTAATTTTCCAGAAGTGCCATGATGTTAGGTAATGACACCAATGGAGAGGTTACAAATAACAACATATTGTCTGCAAACAGAGCGCATTTATGTTCCTCTAAGAAGCATTTTATCCCTTTAATATCTAGGCTATTACGAAGTAGTATTGCCAGAGGTTCGATTGCTATGGCAAATAATAATGGCAAGAGGGGGCAACCCTGCCTAGTGCCCCTTCGGATTTGGATAGGGTCTGATAGATAGCCTTGAAGGCGAATCTGGGCTGATGGAGTAGAGTAAAGAACATTTACTAGGTTGAGAAATTTAGGCCCAAATCCCCAAGATTTAAATCAGCTATGTTGTCCTAGATTGTTCACTTCTCCTGCCTTCTCCAAACTCTTCACCCTTTTGTGAACAAGCCTGATAGTAGTGAGTAGTTTATTATTGCGTCAATTCATTTTAAAGCGTAATACTAAAATTAGTGTGAGTGCTGATATTGAATGATTATATCCTATTATATACAGTCCGGAGCTTGCATCTTCATACATCTTCATACAACATTCTGCCATGGAGCTTTACATTTTTAATAAAGAAGAATTCCATGATTATAAAAAGTTAACCCTTGCAGTGGGGCTACCCCATGCACTGCAAGGGTTAACTGCTCATTCGGATCTGGGATGAAAATAAAGAAGATATACTCACCGGATCCTCATTCCTGTAGCAGTGACTGCTCACCTCTGTCCCTTCCGCTCCGGCTGTGGTATGTCCCTCAGCATCCTCACATGTAATGGACAGCATGAGACATGACAGGTCCTTAGACCACCCAAGCCTGGGGAAGAAGAGGCTGCAGGGACTGGTCTAGCAACTATGCGGAACCAAGAATCAGGTGAATGTTTCTTTTTTATTTTTGCCCCCTAGGCAAAACGAGTACTTAAACCTTGCAGTGTGGGGGTAGCCCCACTGCAAGGGTTAATTTTAGATAAAAATCCTGGAGCATGCTAAACCCACTGCAGTGAACTTCAGAAGGAACTGTTATTTTTACATTGTTTCAAAATGTTCTACATCCACTGCTTTGTGTTCCACAGGGTGTACTTACAACAGGTCCAGGGCTTGTACTACTTGTTGAAGTAGATTTGTCATACCTTTATACTGTATGATGGCAGTTTAAAGTGATTCTGTTGCAATAAAAACATAAAAAAATCCTACTAAAGAAAAGAAGTGTCAGATGCTTGCATCCATCTCTGATACTGTGGGTCCAACTGCTGGCCATGGCATTTACTTCTGATGTAATGACATAACAGCCATTGGGTGGAACCACAATCACACAGTTCCTCTAATGGAATCTTATGGACAAATGGGCCAATCATAAGTGAAAGTTGTGTGAATCGTAGGTAAAGAAATTTGATAATTAGACCCATTAACGTTGTGGATAAATAGAGGGGTACGGCAGGAGGAAAAAGTGGAAGGCAGGGAAAGTGGAAAGGCGTGTGTGAGATAGAGAAAGGTTAGGGGAAAGAAGTGGGGGTGGTTAGGGAGAAGTGGGGGTGGTTAAGAAGTGGGGGTGGTTAGGGAGATATGTGTGAAAGAAGGGTAGACAAGTAACGGTGCCCACACACCTTGCCATAATCGTACGATAATCGCGGGAAATCCCGCGATCGTACGATTATCGTAAGGTGTGTGGAAGCCGTGCGACCTCTACTACTGTAAGGTCGCACGACTTTTATCTTACGAACATGTTCGAAAACCCTCCGAGAATCGTACGATTTTCGGCGGGTGTGTAGCATGTTTGTAAGATAAAAGCCAGACGGGCCGATGTGCGCAAGCGCACACTGCCCGTTCGGCTTTGCGGTCATCGGAAGCCTTGCGATCATCGCAAGTACGATCTGCCTGTCCAAAATAGGCAGATTGTACGTTTTTTTAATTACCTTACAACCATTGCAAGACAAAGGTCTTGCGATGGTTGTAAGGTGTGTGCCCAGCTTTAGGGATAGGAGTTAGGGATGGAAGGGGCAAAGGGAAGAGAGATACAAGTGGGGAGCATGTGTTATATGAAGGAAATAATAATCCTGGAACATGCCTTGTTTTCCTTCATCTGAAAGAGTGAAATCAATCTAATAGTGCCAGATTGTCTTGTATGTGTCTCTAAAGAGAAGCTTAAGTGCTCCATATGTCAGTTTTCTTCCACTATGTGTAACCACGTAAAGATTGAGGAAGAAGAGAGGTTCCCCCTAATTTGCTCTTTAAGCGAGCAGAGATTCAAGGAATGGGTTGTGGGAAAGGTGAGATATAAAAGTTTTCTTTTACAGCGTGTGCTTTTTTAAAACAGTGTCAGACTCACTTTAGCACATAATAAATAATGTATGACGCTGATATAAGTAAGATGTTTTAGTTGCTGAATACATTTAGGATCAATTACATATGGGGTTCTTGAAATAAATGTACTTCTTCTCAAATGTACATGAGATTAGAGAACCCTCACCATGGGGTGCTTTGTAACCATTGGCTTGTACAAAGCCGTAGTCACTTTAACTGAGTTCAAAAATACAATATCATGGTCTAGCTTCACAGGTGACAAAGTGGTATTTAACTATAATCACAGTTACTGCCAGAGATTATATAAATATTTCCTTGTACTTTGCAAGCTGAGCTGTACTGTATGTGTTTTAATATGTGTCTACATGTCTACCTACCGTGTTTCCCCAAAAATAAGACAGTGTCATATATTTTTTTTTTCTACGAAAAATGACACTAGGTCTTATTTTCGGGGGATGTCTTACCTGGCTGCAGCTGTCCACTCTGCCGTCCAGGGAGCCACAGACAGGTGGGCGGGCGGGGGGCGTGCCCAGGGAGGGAGCTGCATTGTGCAGCAATGCAGAATTTGTTAATGTTTTAGATTTGGATATAGTAGGGAAAGGTTAAAACAGTGGTTCCTGAGCTGCAGTCCTGTCTGCATTTAACGAGCTCATGCGGCACTATTTCTTTGACTGGCACCAATGATGAGACACTTCCATCCACTGACACATTTGAGAAGGCACTATTCCTCCCAGTGATATCACTAATGAGGCACTATTTCTCCCATTGACACCATTTATGAGGCACTATTACTTCCACTGACACGATTGAAGAGGCTTAATTCTTCCACTGACACCACTGATAAGGCACTATTCCTCCTACTGATACCAACAATAAAGCACTGATTCTCCCACTGACACTATTGAAGAGGCTCAATTCTTCCCATTGACAAGATTGACGAGGCACTCTTCCTTCCGTTGACACCATTGATGAGGCACTCTTCCTTCCGCTGACACCATTAATGAGTCACTATTCCTCCCACTGAAACCATTAAAGAGACTCAGGTTTTCCCACTGACACAATTAAAGAGGCTCCATTCTCCCCCTGACACCATTGATGAGGTACTCTTCCTTCCACTGACACCATTAATGAGGCACTATTCCTCCCACTGACACCATTGAAGAGGCAAGATTCCTTCCACTAAAACCACTGATGAACCACCATTCTTCCCACTAACACCACTGATGAGGCACCATTCTTCCTACTAACACCACTGATGAGTCACCATACCTACCAATAACACCACTGATGAGGCACTATTCCTCCCACTGACACCATTGAAGAGGCAAGATTCCTTCCACTAAAACCACTGATGAACCACCATTCTTCCCACTAACACCACTGATGAGGCACCATTCTTCCTACTAACACCACTGATGAGTCACCATACCTACCAATAACACCACTGATGAGGCACTATTCCTCCCACTGACACCATTGATGGGGCACTATGCCCAGGGCTGGCGCTACCACATAGGCAACACAAGTGGCCGCTTGAGGGCGCTGGTGGGGGAGGGCGGAAAAATAGCACCGCCCTCCCATACACAGGAGCAGCACAATCGACGTGGCTCTGATCTTCAGTTTCCTGAGCCCTTCCCACAGCTCCCTCTGCTCTCTCCCTCTTTCCGAAGCTTGCTGTTCCTGTTCTGCCCCGGCCGAGATATTAACATATGAATGGGCTGCAGTAATTTGCATATCAATAAGCTGCAACCAATTCATATGTAAATATCGCGGCTCATTCATATGCAAATCACCGCCCCTCCCCTCGTTGCTAGGCCCAGGGACGGATTTACTCTCCCTGCCGCCCCAAGGCCACATTCCACAATGTGCCCCCCTCCCCGCTAACCCCCCCCCCATCAATGGAGAATGACAGGGGCGGCAGGGTTAGTTATTTTTTTTTATTGTTTTTTTTCCTTACTTTTATTATCACTTTTTTTACTTTTTTTTAATTTATCTTATTGTTTCCTTTTTTTC